>NC_041038.1:12319715-12332495 GCF_900634625.1 Parambassis ranga | reverse complement strand
TATGTATATATATAGTAACTTCATCTGTTAATTATTTGTATTTCTAATCACTTATTTGTTATAATTAATGGTAATTAATGCCAAGAGACTTCATATTAGGGTGCAAAATGAAACCATCAAAAAGTGCCATGATGTTAGAAGCATAGTAAAGCCCATGGCCTGTGTTTTTACATGGACAAAAGTCTTGTCTCATATTCATATGACTCAACCAATTACATATTAGAGCTTCACCTGTGACAAATGAGACTAGAATACTAGACCTTCATATGAAGTGCAAACTGACAACATGCCAAAGATTCAACCACAGAACAAATTGCTGATCATCAAGAGCCTGAAGACCAAGTCTGCTGCTGAGGTGGCACAAATCTTTAATGTACGGCAAGTGAATAGGATACGAAAAAGATTTGAAGGAACTGGTGATGTTCATGACAAGGTCGGGAAGACCCTGTAAGACAACTGCTTGAGATCACCGCTTGTTGGTCCGACTCTCCAAGGCCAATCCTCTTTAAGGCCTGGACACCAGAAAGTCACCTATGCGCAAGAACAGTTAGTCGAATTCTTTCACACGGTGGTCTCCATAGGAGAATTAGGGCTAGGAAACCGGCATCACAGATGAGACGACAGAAAAGGTGTGTTTTTACCATGGCCCACAGCTTGCATAGAGGATGGACAGTGGAAAAGTGGCAGAAGATTTTATTTTTCTGATGAATCATCAATTGAACTACACCCCAATCGCCGCAAATATTGCGAAAGACCTGTTGGAACCCGTATGGACCCCAGGTTCACACAGAAAACAGTCAAGTTTGGTGGAGGAAAAATCATGGTTTCCACACACCAAACCACAAGAGAATGCAAAGTTGACTTTGTCAGACTTTGTCAAGACTTATGTCAGCCACTGTATGTGCAACATCTGGTAAAAGAACCTGCTGTAAGAAAGAAAGTTCTACCTGACAGGGACTTCTAAAGCTTCGTCCCAGCATAGACAGTCCAGACTGGTATTGATGAGGTTTATATGGAAGCATCTTTGTTTCAGGTTGGGATGTTCTGGATCAGGATGACACCCCGTGTGCTGTCCCTCTTCTGCATCGTGCCTTTGGTGTCTTCCATCATGGCTGCTGCTGAACCTGCTGGCTGCAAAATCCGTATCACAGATAAGGGACTAGAGATGTGTAAGTAAACTGTCATTTAAAATCCTACAGTAAATGATTTGGATTTAAATTCGAGTCCTTCTGCCAGTGTTTCACTGGTGCAGGGACAGCAGAGGTGTTTCATGTATCACAAATCCATCTTTCCAGAATGTTCCAGGCTCTCAGATCCTTGAGTAAAACCTCTGAAGGGAGCTACCTGACTCCCATTAGATGTTTTTCACAGCCACCTCTGAACAGCCCAGTCTGCGAACTCTTTTTGAAGTACTGTCAGTAGCAAAATGTATGTTTTATGTTTTCAGTAAAATATGAGACTCAGAAGTTTGTTGAAGAGGAGCTCAGTAACATCAGCATGCCAGAGATGAAGGGCAAAGAAGGACGCTTCCAATATACCATCACTGAGTATAATATCTTTTAACGCAGTGTTACTTCAATCGTAAACAATCCAAATGTATATTATTGTCTCACTATTTTCTAACTGTCTACTGTCAGCGTTAAGATAACGGAACTTAACTTGACGCACGCTGACCTCCAGTTCATCCCTGAGGCTGGGTTGTTGTTCGATGTCCAGAATTCGTCAATTTCACTGACTTTCAATCGCCGGATCCTCTACTGGTTCTTGTAAGTTCTTCACTGAAATAAATTGAGCCACAGGAAGCTGTGTCATGTCCATTTTGGTAAACTTCATGAGACCTTAGATTTGAAAAATATAAACATTGGTCAATAGCCAATGAGGTATAAGGTGTATTTTGTGCATTGAATTACAAGTATGATGTCTACACAGTCATCCTAACAAATCAAACAATATAAATTCATTAATACTTCATCTCTGAATTCAGTTCCCATGTGGGCCACCAGAATGGGTGTAACTTCAGCTCCGTGTAACAACACATCAGCTTCTGCACCCTTTTTAACCCTCGGCCGTCAATGTGGACTTTTTTGTCCATTTTGGGTCATTTTTGCCTCTTTACCTGGCTTTTATCTGAGTTGGTGTGTTGTAACAAAGACTCTCTTTAGACACATTTTAGACTACAAATTTAAATTTTTCAAATACATCACCAGAACATGGTGAAACAAATGTTTCCCCTTATGTGTCATTCATGGACAAAAACGTCCACTTCCGAAAAACTACTAAATTTTTTTTGCTTTTTTTTCTGCATAAATATGTTAAACAACTTCAGCCCTGCTCAAAACTACCAAACATTAAATCATTTTGAGGAATTTAACCCTTTAAATGCCAGTTTGATTGCATGATGCGAATATTTAATTTTAAAAAACTGCACAAAAAATGAGTTATTTTCCATAAAACAAACGTTAGGTGGCTGAGGCATTATTTTTATACCTGTCATGGATATGTCAAAGATCAGCCAAAATATTGAGTTTGATGCATTATTAGTTTTTGTGTAGCAGCAGTTTAAAATTGTATTATCCACTTAGGTCCCATTAACTGGTATTATAATACTGTGTCCTACACACAGAAGTTTATCTGAAAAATTAAAGGACAAAGTTAGATGTTGTGAAGATGTCATGAACTCTCATGGAAGACGGTTTATATTGTTTTGTTGTGCTTCAGCTATGACACAGGAAACATCAACGCATCAGCTGAAGGAGTGAACATCAACACAGCTCTGCACCTGATCAGAGACGACGAAGGACGCCTGAAGATCAGTAACGTCACCTGTGATGCTAAAATCACCAAAATGAAGGCAAAGTTCAGCGGAACACTTGGGTAAAACGAACTGATGTGTGATGAATCATTTTATCAGCTGATCATAGAACCTCCCTGATACTGGCCAATAATTAAAAATGAATAATTGCCGATTTGTGAGATGCCTGTGTCTGTTTTTCAGGAGAGTTTATGACTTTTTGGCCAAATTTCTGACCACAGGCATGCGCTTTCTTCTCAACCAACAGGTTTGTCTCCTGGCCCCCTCTCACGTGTCTGTCTCACCTGTCCCCCTCTCACATGTCTGTCTCACCTGTCTGTCTTACCTGTCCGGGTCACCTGTCTCTGTCTCACCTGTCCCCCTCTCACATGTCTGTCTCACCTGTCTGTCTTACCTGTCTCTGTCTCACCTGTCTCTGTCTCACCTGTCCCCCTCTCACATCTCTGTCTCACCTGTCTCTGTCTCATCTGTCCGTCTCACATGTGTCTGTCTCACCTGTCTGTCTCACCTGGGTCTCTCTCTGTCTCAGATCTGCCCGGCTCTAAATCATGCTGCTTTGGTTCATGTGAACTCAATGCTGGAGACGATTCCTGTGAGAACAGAGGTTGATGACTACATTGGGATCGATTATTCGCTGATTGATGATCCAGTGGTGACATCCCAGAGCCTTGACATGCACTTCAGGGTCAGACTCATGTTGGTCAGTTATGTTTGGGTGAATGTGGACTGGGGTCAACAGTGCATGTGTGTGTTATGTTCGCAGGGAATGTTCTTCGACCTTTCTCACCAAAATGCCACACTGGTGAACTATGCCGTGGACCCAGTTATTAGGGAGTACGACCGCATGGTTTATCTGGCTCTATCCGAGTTCTTCTTCGACAGCGGGATGTACTCTTACTACACGGCTGGAATCTTCCAAATGCATATCGTCAATGAGAAGGTAAACAGACCGACCGAACCACTACAGGCAACAGCGCAGATCACAATCATCCCTATATCAGTTCATCAGAGTGGAACATAGTCTCACATACTGTCTGAACTGTTTGTGTCCTCTTATGGTTTAGATGCCCAAAGATCTGGAGATGCTTCTGAGAACCACCTACTTTGGAGCGATCATGATGCTGGTGAGCAGAACACCTTACAGTCACCTACAGTACTGGGTCACACTTGCTGGTCTTAACATCCACCCTGTGCCCTGGTTAGAACCCTGCTCTGGTGGATGCTCCACTGTCTCTGCAGTTTGCCGTTAACTCGCCCCCGAAGACCTCCATCAAAACGTCCGGAGCAACGGTCGTCATGACAGCCATCGTCAAAGTTATGGTGCTTCCTCCAGGTCAACCCCCGGTCCAGCTCAGCAGTATGACCATGGTACACAACAACACACACACACACACACACACTGCTTGTGCATGTAGTTTTCACTTTTCACTTTTCACTGCTGGTAAATAACGTTGGTGGAAAAACTGCTGCTGGTCGAAGTGGGACAACCAAATATCAATGTCTTGTTTTTAACCTCCTGCAGGAAGCAAAGTTTAACGCCAAATTTTCCATGAGAGGAAAGCGTCTGGCTGTTCATGCTGACCTCCGCAGGTACACATGTTGTATTTCTACCTGTGTAAGAACAATGATTTAAACAATCCGTTCAAACCCTGAAACTCAACAAGGCTGTAACCCTGAAGGTAGACCCTTAAACATTTGTGTCAGAGTGAGCAAGGCCGAAATGTCCATGTAGAAATGTTCTCATTTTGTCACTGACTGGAGTCATTTGAAACGGTTTTGGCCTTTCAGGTTTAAGATCTACTCCAACCAATCAGCTCTGGAGTCTCTGGCAGTAAGTACTGTGTCTTTGTGAATTAACAATATGTATTGTGATGGAACTGAGACACTAACCTGTTCGTCTCTAGTTGATTCCTCTGCAGGCTCCTCTCAAGACAATGTTGCAGATGTCTGTGGTTCCTTTGATTAACAGTAAGAATCAGATTCATTAACAGTCATTTGAAATAAAATCATTCCTTAAATCTAATGTGATCATCACTGTGTGTGTGTGTGTGTGTAGACTGGACAAAGAGAGGCGTTCGGATCCCTCTGGCTGATGGGATGGATTTTATCGAGGAGGTGGTTGAATATCACAATGTAAGTGTGTTTTCACATTAGCATGTTGATCCATGATGCTGAATTATTTCCACCCACTCTGAGAAGTCATTTAATCATCAGTAAGTGCTGCCCCCTGGCTGACGGCGGCTGCATGTGTCTCCTCTGCAGGGCTTTATTGTGATCGGAGCAAATCTTCACTTCAGCAAAGGCCTGAGAGAAATGATCGCAGGAAGCGCCGACGCGAAGGTGGACACGAGCAACAGCACCACTGCTGACACACACACTGTGTAAACACATGCAGGGGCAACATGTGATGACAGCAGTGAAACATAACACACACACACACCATGATGACACTGTACGAGACTTACCAGTTCTAAAGAGTCACACCTTAAAAACCGGACGACTACTCATTATGTCCAGGTATATATTCGTTGATGCAGCAGTACTGTAACCCTGTGAAGATATGACAAGCTGAGCACTGAGCCACTCAATCAAAACATCATGTGGGCAACAAAAGCATATGTGTAACAATACTATGGCCCCGCCCCCTGTGAGAGGCGTGGACTTTTAGTGACATCATGGTGTAAACACTGCAGTGATTCCTTCATCAGATTACCTCATCACCCCAAGAGCTCACCCAGAGATCAGTGAGAGTGAGAGTGTTTATGACGGTGGTATGATATGAGTGCTCAGATCAGTGGCTGCGTGCCGTCAGTTCTCCTCTGTGGCTCAGCTGGTTGCTTCCTCGTGTTTCCTGGGTGCTCCACACGTCTGTTCGGTGCACTCGCACTGAGCTGCAGTCAGTTTATTACCCAGTCAGCTGTAGACCGGTCTGTGTCCCCGCTTTTATTCAAACCTAATCTCATAACTGATGGTTTATGGAAAGACACCATTATGCTAATGCTAATGCAAGACTGAATGCTAATGATGAGCATGGTAACCATGGTAACTGCTCCCACCCTGACATATTGTTGTGACGAAAACAGTATTTACTTTATATATAGATATACACACACTCATATAGTAACATAATCACTGATGAACGACATGAAGATTTGACTTTTACTCCTTTGATCAGTCAGGTTTTATTATTATTTTTTTAAATCAGGTAGCAAATGGTCAGCGTTACTTTTTAGCAGTTTGTTACCAATAAGTGACCAGATGTTCGTAGTTACTCATATTATCAATAAACCAATCATCGTTCTGTCTGATTTTTCAGTTATTCCTTTTTTTTATTCAAACCTTTTAAATTTTTTAAAACCCCCAAACTTAAATTAATTCTTTCTTGTGCATCTTGTTGGCCTTTGTCATGTTTCACAGTGTGAATGCCATCCAACTGTATCCATCCAATTTTTCTGTCACTCATCTTTGAACCTTTCCGTGATTCCACTGTAACCATGGAAACCGCACTTCCTGCCAGCAACCTTACAGCCAAAGATCAGAGCGTCCTGCAAGGTTCCACCTATAGAAAGAAAACCAATTGTAAATAGTCTACAAAAGGCCAACGCCCACACGCCAGTGTCTGCAGAACAACTGTCAGACAGGCAGCCAGTAGGAGGGTCTACAGAGGACTGAAAAAAATAAACCCCAGCTGCAATGTGTCAGTAACACATTAGACTGTGCATGGACGCCCACGAACAGTGTAATGTGTTACTGATGAACAGTCTAATGGTCTTTCTACACCATGCGATTTTTAGCGACCTTAGAAGACCATTGCATGACACACTACATGACGTGAATCTAATAAACTTTGGTACAACGTCAGAATGGATGCGTGCAGATTGTACGATGACCATTCACTGAATCGCAGGTCACGTCGTACGTCAACATGTGAGGAGGTGGAGGACACGGACGCAGAGTGACAGGTCGTAGCAGCTGTCACACTCTCAGTCAGAGAGAAATTTCTGACACCGCTAGAATTTTATCTCAGCTTATCTTTGGTCGCAAGAAGCTGACACAGGCCGTCGTGGAACCTGTCCCACAGTGCGACGTAAGACCACGACCAAAGATGTCTCCACGATTCTCTGACGATGCTCGTCTTTCGTCTGCGACAGCCCAAAATCGCACGGTGTAAAGGTAATTAAGGTAATTGTCTCACCATTGTACAAGGTGTAGATGACGGCGGCGTTGAACGTATCTCCGGCTCCGAGAGTATCGACCAGTGTTTCAGGAGAAAAAGCATCTGAATGAACGACGACGCCGTCCGGACCCAGAGCATCAGCCCCCTTTTCTGCCCAGGCACAGATCAGGGTGGCCCTGCAGGAACCAGGTCACAGACAGACAAAGGCACAACTATCCTCATTAAAATGATCACTATTATTAATACAGCTGCTGACCTTTGACCTCTGCTCACCCCGGTTTGACGCGGCTGTAGAGTCCTTTCACAGCAGCTTCGCCCGACTGGAACCCGAAGTGACGAGCAACATCTTTGCTGACAAACACCTGAAGATCGATCACAAATCCACAAACATGATCCACAAACCCCATGAAAACACCCCCCCACAAACAACCTCGTAGAGACACGCACCACGTCGCCGTGTGGAAACAGCTGGAACAGCGGCTCTCTGATCTTTTCTATCTCCACCGACATGCTGATCCTGTCCTGCTGTGGCAGCGTGCTGTTGTACATCAGTACCTTCTGGATCATCTTCACCTGCTCGTCAGCATTTCGGCCCTGCAGGGGTTAAACAGCATGACCACACAACAGTGAGTTTAATTGTGTTTCGTTCGATTACTGGCTTGTTGTGACGTATCACTCACCTCCCAGTGAATCCACTTGAACTGATGAAGGTCAATTTTGGAAAAGTCCTCTGCTGAGACATCAGGAAGGTTCCTGACAGATGGGAGGTGGTCAGAGAACAGCAAAAGAATCACCTCCTCCCTCCATTGGTCAGTGTCAAATTTCAAAATTTCCACTTTCAGCTGAACAACATCATTAAATGCTGTTCAGTGGATCTTGTGGAGGGAGGAGGAGTTTCTTTCCAGCCAAATGTTAAATGAACATTAACATAATTATGTTTAGAATTAAGTTAATCACGTTTGTCTGTGAAAGAGTTTGGACATTTTTTTAAAAATCCATTTGTCTGCATTGACATATTGACAATTACAGGAACAATTGATCCATCAGGATTCTGCAATCCATCAATCATTTAAAAAAAAAAAAAAAAAAAAAAAAAACGCCCAAAATCTTTGACAGGAGACAAAATCTTCAGTTTGCAAAGAGAACAGAAACAGACAGATATTTACTGTTTGACAGTGAAACTAGTTGTTCCTTGCTCCGGATGTGCACGGTGCAAACTAACCTGACTAACCTGGATGCAGAGGAACGACAGACAGTAGGATTTTCTCATAAGGGTCACGTCATGTTGTTGAAATATCCTAAAACCAGGTTGCTTTTTAAAACATGTTTAATTTGCTCCGCAAGCACTCGTCTTGATTTGAATGTTTTTTAATGGCAGCATCACTTTGCATGGTGCATTGAATTAATCCGTTACTGATTGATTCAGATTCTGGTTCTGGTTCAGGTTCATGTGGCCATCACACTAGATTCAAACAGTGTTCACTAACACTTCACTGTGTCTTTCAGGAGTTTTACCGTTTGGATGAGGGCCGGCTGAGCATCGGAAACATCAGCAATATGTGATGATTGATTTAATAACATGTAGTTTCAGTGGTGCCGGCGTGCAGAATGACTACGTTCACAGGCACAGCAATGATCCAATTTTAACCTGGATAAGATCGTATTGCGACTAAGACACGTAAACACGTCTTCTAATTAGCAAAGCAAAGGTCAAAGGTTCTGATTAAGACATGTGGAGTACGGCAAACTTAGCTACGTTATTACAGCGTGTAAACAGCTGAATCGCAGTTTCACAGCATTTTGCGGCAGTTTCCCGCAGCTCACGATATGTCGCAAATTTCTCTCCGGTCTGCATCTGTGAACTAGACCCTCACTACCCCCCAGGGCCCGACAGAGACAAACTCCAGGAGACAAACGAGACGGAAATCAATGCGAAAAAAGCTGTTGGTCCTTAAAAATCCACCTTACATGAATAAAACATTACGTCTTTCACTGTTTCACTGTGAGATTTTTCACTCTGTGCTGCTGAAGCAGCGACAGGAGAGAGAGAGAGAGAGAGAGAGAGACGTGCAAACCTCTGCATGCACACTTTCTATAATACATGCGTCCTCAAATAGAGACCTGGACCTGGAGGATCATTAGGATAGAATAGAATACATTTTATATATCCCTTTGGGAAGGTCCCTCAGGGAAATTCAGTATTATATTAATATTATATTATAAATACTGTAAATATGTGTGTGTAAATATTTAAGTCTAACAGCAGATCAGCATCTTACAAACTACACGTTTTTAAAAAAACGTTATTTGCCGGATATAATGTGCCTACATCACGCCGTTTATGATCGCTGCCGATGTACGCAGCTGATTTATTCTGCATTAAACTGTAGCTGCAGTGATTGTAAACACCATATTCAGAATATAACCAGAATAAGGACCTCATCAGGATATTGTGGACATGTGAACGTAGCCAGTGACAGCTGCGACGCAATTTAATGTTTAATGCAACAGGAAGTTCCAGTGAACACTGTGGCGCTGTGGATCCTGCCAATCATCATCTTACATATCAGAGAGAATGACAGTTCGAGATCCGCTGGACAGACAAACCACACAAGAAGCACATGGAGTTTGACCTTCCAGCTGCCAAACCACCGCGGACACATCCACCGCGTGCTGTAAGAAATCGGCCCTGATGAAACTGGCAGAGATACAGAGAGGAAACATTATTCTGTCCTCCGAAATAAAACCTCAAACAAAAAACCTGAGCGCAGAGGCGCTTCGACGAGCGGCGAACACGCCGTTCCTGAAACAGACGGAGGTTAGTGAGACACACACAAACACCCGATCACACCTGTTCATGTGGAGGATGGTGCGGCTTCCTGTGCTGACGCTGCTGATGACCACGGAGGCTGGAAGGACGCACTGAGCGTGCTCAGACACCAGAGACACGTCGATGCAGGAATTCTGAAAATCCTCCAAAATAAAACTACAGGCAGGGAACTGCTTACATTTCCTCTGTCCTCCGAAACACAATAACAGTCTGGGCACACTGTCTACAATTCCTGTTTCCTCCTAAATAAACGAACACATACATACATTAACAAAACAAAGCTATAATAAATAAACCCAGAGCTTCGACTGCTCAGAGAAGAGACACAGTAACGACAGAGAATCAACATTTTAATGGACTTTATGTTGAAACTATGGATGCACCGAAGGGACAATTTGTGACCGAAGCCGAACAATAAATTTAAAGTTTGGACGAGCACCGAATATCAAAGAAAATAATTTTATTTCATATTCTGACATTTGTTAAATTTTACAGCAGCCTTTCCTTAAAAAAAATACAAAAATTATATTCAGTGCAGATCCTCTGAACTCCTGTGAGTCTCTTGTGAGAATCTTTTGTGTTTGGCTTTTAGGTGACAAATGAATGTAGTAGTTCCTTAAGCGCCGTGCGGAGGAACCCCCTCTAGATAATTTGGCTGAATGTTCATTGTAAACTGCGATTCTGTTCTCGCTCTCCTCCACACCGCCGAACCAGGTCACAGCGTCACTGTACATTGCGTGATTGCGTCACTATTCGGCCGTGCTTTGAACTCACAAAAGCGAAGGCCGAATGTGGCTTTTTTTCTCAATATTCTGCTGAATATATTCGGTGCATCCTTAGTTGAAACATATCCTGTTTTTTATTTAAAGTAAAATATTAAAGACAACTTTTCTTAATACTAACAGCAGCATGTAAACCATTCACTTCTAAATAGATGTGTTGTGGTTGCAAAGAATGTCTTGGTCGGTGTAAGTGATGTATTTGACACTCACTCGGCCACAGGACCAGCAGACAGGGAGCCCATGAAGGCACAGGAAGCTCCGAGCAGAGACAGCACGGTGCAGGTGTTCGACGCGTTTCCACCTCGCTGCCAGCGCTGTGACAAACACCTGCAGGACGACATCACAGCATCGTCAGTTATCATCATAGGACTTCATTCATCCTCATTTGTAAACAAAATAAATAAATAACAGCGTTATAATGTGAGCATTTAAAGGGCCAGCCATTGTCAACACATCATCAGAAAAGAGAGGGGAAAAATACTAAAGTACTAAAGAGTCAGAAGATGATTTTGAGTTAGAACATGGGTTTGATCGTCATGATTATGTAACGATCTCCACCCTCACTTTCTCAGTAATTCTCCCTGTGCATGAACATCACTACAGCTTAGTCTGAAATGAATTTCTCTCAGGCTGACACAGTGAAACACACTGTGGAAGAAATGGAAAGATGCTTTTGGAAACATTCAACATCCATAAACCTGCAGATCCAACAGTTCCATGTGTCTGCTGGAGGTTTGTGTGAAAACAGTGCAAAAACTGAAAGCTGTTAGCTTTAGCCTGTGAGCCACTGTGTTGTTAGCATTAGCCTGTGAGCCACTACTGTGTTGTTAGCATTAGCCTGTGAGCCACTACTGTGTTGTTAGCATTAGCCTGTGAGCCACTGTGTTGTTAGCATTAGCCTGTGAGCCACTGTGTTGTTAGCATTAGCCTGTGGCAGCACGTTAGCCTGCTTACTTACCTACTGTCAGAGTCTTCTTCCGGGTACTTTTCGACCACATTGATGATGTCCAGACAAACCAGACCTACACAGAGAATCTTCTTCTGTGTCTCCATGTTTAGATTCTTGGTGTGTTGTGAGTCTGGGAGAAATATTCACTCGGCTCCAGGACTTTGAACCACAGGTGCCTCATTCTTCTTCCTTCCTTATGTTGGCAGGTGGTGCATTGCTGCCACCTACTGGGTTGGAGTATGGACTGCAACAGCTGTCTCAAGGAGTCCCTGGGCAGCTCCCTCTCTCTCTCTGTTCCCCTTAGTGTTGATTTAAAAAATGTTTTTATGAGTGGGAACAGGTGAGAATCGGGTTCTAACCACACAATAATCGCAGAGATTATCTTTTGTGCAAAGAGACACATATTTAGGTTTTTTGTTTTTTTTAGATTCAAATATTTTCTTCACTTTCTCCTCCGACTGTTTTCAGATTCACAGTTTTGGCCTGAACCTGGCAGGGACACACATCTGTCGGGCACGCAGACAGATGTGTTGCGGCTGGTGGCTGGCCTGTTTCAAAACATCTACAACTTTGTTGCTGACGTGAATATTCCGCAGCTGGACGCATCAACAAGACAGATCAGAGCGTGCTGAGGTTGAACTGGCCACATGGCCGACGTTCCCTGAAGGCACCATGGCTGAGAGAAGCCCTCAGGCTGCCGCTCATCAGTCCACCCGGTCACCGGGTACCACCACGACCCGCGAGACTCAGGCCAAAGTCCAGTGTGAGTTTGGTCATCAGTGGAACCCTGGTACCACCGATCACCATGGCAACAGATGCTAAAAAAAAAGAGCTGCGTCTACTTTTCTCCTGGAAATACAGCCACACAGTCTTTAAAAAGTCACACAGGATGTGTTGTGGATTAGAGTAGAGTGATGTATTTTACACACCAGACTCTGATGGACAGTGCTATCGAAAAAACACACAAGGACTTCCACTGGCAGTTTGATGCTGTTTTAATAATTGTATATATGTATATATATAAAACGACCACTAAGGTCTCCCTGGCTGCAGTAAACACACACAGCAGCACACAGCCCACTGTAGAGACAAGAGAGACTTAATAACTGGGCTGTACACTCACACCAAATGAAGACGAGGCACTCTGGGCATATTAAACAATATAAAACAGGAGGTCAAATGAGTAAGGACAGCACATGCTCATAGTATTATCATCATAACACGTATTTA
>NC_041038.1:12209715-12314715 GCF_900634625.1 Parambassis ranga | reverse complement strand
CACAAAATCAAACATTGTTTGTCACAGAGTCGACACAAAGATTGATCCAGTCTGACTGACTGGTTCTAAATGAATGTGTGTGTGTGTGTGACAGACACTTACGGCGTTGGGGCACCAATGTATGTGTCCACACTTCAAGTAATGCTGCACAGAAAACAGAAAGAAAAACAAAACCTTTACTATCAAACTATTATGATCTCTACAAAGCAAATGTGAGAGTTTGATAGTACGTGTGAGGAAGGCAAACTCTCCAGGGAATGACAGATTAAACTTTCCGTCTGCCGCTCTGATCCGAACATCGTTTACTGCACCGTAAACTGATCCAGCTGTGACACACGGACATTATTCACCCACATCTATGGACTGAAGACACACTCACCGTCTCTCTGCTGTTCCCCTTCCCCTCTCTCCAGAAGAGACACTGCACAGAAGGAGGCCCGTGTATGAATTAGACCGCACAGTAACACATGGACATTAAACAGACACACACCGGCCTAAATGATCCTGGCTGAGGTTAAGGTTTCTTGGAGAAGGGTCATGCTGAGGAGTTAAAACTCCTTAACTATAGATGTGCAAAGTGCATTTTTATAAATAAATAAAATGCATGAGTACAAGCGCCCGCTCATGAGCTGAACAGACATAGGGATGAATGAACGTTTGAGGCGGTCTGACAAGGATCAGGGGCCGTACTCACAAAGACCCTCAGCACTAAGAGTTTCCCTTAGTGGAGAAAATCTAAGGAAACCCTCAGAATGATGTCTCCTGAGGATTTCCCTTTATAATTAAGACTAAATCCTAGTAAAGATAAAAGTGATTCACCAAACATCTCTTAAAGTCTTAAAGCAGCATGATGTTTGTGGCTGACCTCACCTTAGACTGAAGACGCACCATCACTGTTCACACTGCTCACTTACACCAGGAGGAAGGAGGCGCTGAGCTGCTGCTCTGTCCTCTCGTGTCTGTCTCTGATTCTACCGTAATAACTGTACCGTAATAACTGTAACTTAATAACTGTACCGTAATAACTGTACCGTAATAACTGTACCTTAATAACTGTACCATAATAACTGTACCGTAATAACTGTACCTTAATAACTGTACCATAATAACTGTACCTTAATAACTGTACCTTAACTGTACCGTAATAACTGTACCATAATAACTGTACCATAATAACTGTACCGTAATAACTGTACCGTAATAACTGTACCTTAATAACTGTACCATAATAACTGTACCTTAATAACTGTACCTTAACTGTACCGTAATAACTGTACCTTAATAACTGTACCTTAATAACTGTACCTTAACTGTACCGTAATAACTGTACCGTAATAACTGTACCGTAATAACTGTACCATAATAACTGTACCTTAATAACTGTACCTTAATAACTGTACCTTAATAACTGTACCTTAACTGTACCGTAATAACTGTACCATAATAACTGTACCTTAATAACTGTACCTTAATTATTGTACCTTAATAACTGTACCTTAACTGTACCGTAATAACTGTACTGTAATAACTGTACCGTAATAACTGCGCTGAATGTTGTTCTTCCTCTGGTCAGCTGACTGTACTCAGGGTGAGCTTTGCTCCTCTGTAGATGTGCAAAGTGCATTTTTATAAATAAATAAAATGCATGAGTACAAGCGCCCGTTCATGAGCTGAACAGACATAGGGATGAATGAACGTTTGAGGCGGTCTGACAAGGATCAGGGGCCGTACTCACAAAGACCCTCAGCACTAAGAGTTTCCCTTAGTGGAGAAAATCTAAGGAAAACCTCAGAATGATGTCTCCTGAGGATTTCCCTTTATAATTAAGACTAAATCCTAGTAAAGATAAAAGTGATTCACCAAACATCTCTTAAAGTCTTAAAGCAGCATGATGTTTGTGGCTGACCTCACCTTAGACTGAAGACGCACCATCACTGTTCACACTGCTCACTTACACCAGGAGGAAGGAGGCGCTGAGCTGCTGCTCTGTCCTCTCGTGTCTGTCTCTGATTCTACCGTAATAACTGTACCGTAATAACTGTAACTTAATAACTGTACCGTAATAACTGTACCTTAATAACTGTACCATAATAACTGTACCTTAATAACTGTACCTTAACTGTACCGTAATAACTGTACCATAATAACTGTACCGTAATAACTGTACCGTAATAACTGTACCTTAATAACTGTACCATAATAACTGTACCTTAATAACTGTACCTTAATAACTGTACCTTAACTGTACCGTAATAACTGTACCTTAATAACTGTACCTTAACTGTACCGTAATAACTGTACCATAATAACTGTACCGTAATAACTGTACCGTAATAACTGTACCATAATAACTGTACCTTAATAACTGTACCTTAACTGTACCGTAATAACTGTACCATAATAACTGTACCTTAATAACTGTACCTTAATTACTGTACCGTAATAACTGTACCGTAATAACTGTACCGTAATAACTGTACCGTAATAACTGTACCGTAATAACTGCGCTGAATGTTGTTCTTCCTCTGGTCAGCTGACTGTACTCAGGGTGAGCTTTGCTCCTCTGTCGGCCATAACTTTCACTGTATCAGCTGACACATATATAACATACATACTATTTTAAAATATTGTTTTAGCACTTAGTTGATGCATTGTTAGTTTTTGTTAGTTTTTCTCTCTTATGTGTTGCTCATGGACTTTGTGTCACACTGACTTCACTGTAATGAACAGTTGTTTTCTACACAATTCTGGACCAAAACATTTCCACTCATCCAGAAAGACACAAAATAACACACTCACCCTTTAGCCTTTCCTCCTCACATTCCTTCACTGCATCAAGCTCTGCACAGAAAAAGACAGAGTTTATCACAGTGTGCCAGTAACAAACACAACAACCAAAATATTTACACACAGCAAATGAAATACTCACCCTGTCGCAGTTGCTCCTCGTGTTTCTTTGTTTCATCGAGCTCTGCAGAGAAAACACAAAGTCGAGCTGAGCAGCTGTGGACAGGACTGAAGACACACACACAGACACCATGACACTTACTGTGCTGCAGTTTCTTCTCATGTTTCTTTGCTTCGTCCAGCTCTGCAGAGAAAAGACAAAATCGAACTGAGCAGTTCTGAGACATCATTCATTTTTTGTAAATGTATGATTTTAATTTTTCAACACATTCCGCTGAAGAACACCACAGTAATATGAGCAAAAGTAACGGCAAAGATCAAGGGTAGGCGCTCCTACTCAGGCCGTTGGTGCGAGAGCACAGCTCGGAGCTTTGATTGGTGTACGGCTCTGAACAATCACACAGACACACACAACATGAGTCTTACTGTGCTGCAGTTTCTTCTCACGTTTCCTTGCTTCATCCAGCTCTGCAGAGAAAACACAGAATCAATCAGTGTTCATCACAAAGATGCTTTTGAAATGATCCAGTCTGACTGACTGGTTCTAAATAATGAGTGTGAGCCTGCAGTCGACCACACAAACATCCTGAACCTGAACACTCTGACTCTGACTGTCAGGATTGTCAGGCAGGTCAGGTTGACTTCCTGCAGTGTGATCTTTCTAATAAAGCTGTCTGTCTGTCAGTGACTGCCTGGGTTGTGGGGGCTAAAACACAAACTATGTTCACACACATTGACAAACATGTTGAAATCCATATTTATACTCACGTCTCCTCCTCCTCCTTTGGATCACTGCAGTTACAACAGCTACAGCAGCTAGAAGCACAAACGCTCCTACAACAACACCTCCAGCTATCCATGGAGCAGAGCCGCTGTCTTCTGGGTCAGACACAAACAGCTTGTCTGAAACATCCCAGAACCAAAGAGTGACAGACTGAACGTGTACAGTAAAAACATCCCACTCTCAGGAGTCTCACCTGGCACAGAGATGTGATTATTCGTCATGCGACCGATCTCCTCCTGCTTGGCTACACAGGTGAAGTAGTTGGTCTTGGTCACATTGGCGTGGAGGGTGATGTAGAAACGACCCTCTCTGACTCTGACCTTGGGCTCCTCAGCAGGGAGGACGTTTCCATCACTGTCCTGCCACTGGACTTCAGGTTTAGGGAAAGCCCCTCGGACCTCACACCTCAGCAAAGCTCTGTTCTCTGAGATACCACCAATACTGACGACTGGTGTCGGAGCTGCGCCTGTAAACACAGCAGACAAACGAATGTCATGTTGTAGACCTGTAGACCCGCAGCTCAGACCCAGACCCTGTCTGCAGGGTCAGCCCACGGCCTGAACCAATCCACAGATTTACAGTCTGATGTTTGAATAGTCTTAGCAGCAGCAGTTGGCCCTGAGTCCGTCCTGTGTCTAATAAGATGTCAACTGGCTGTCGATGCCTAAGGTTTTCTCATGTGCTCATGGATAAAATCAAGATGGTTGCTCAAGTGTATCTGAAGTTCTTTCTGTCTCAAAATGACTTCCGTCCATTCTTGAGCACGATATTTAAGAAATGATCATTCATCCAGTTTCTTCCATTGGATGGCGCTGTCCCAGTCCCCAGCACTTCCTGTTTCGGTGAGCAATGGCGACCAAGAGAGAATACACCGATCATCCATAATCACGTCTAGAGCTCGGCCAATATGGGAATTTTCAGACTGATACCGATATTTGGGACATATACATATATGTACCGGTTCATATTTTTAATATATTTTTTCTTCCATAAAAACATGAACATAATGAGTTCTCCTCACAGTTGTTAAGTGTGACATTTGATGAGTCTAAGCCATGAGTGTGGCAGACATTTAACACTCAATCTGAGCGGTTAGTGACGTGGTCCTAGGATGATTAAAAACAAATACTCACCAACAACAAGCTGAACGGTGTATCTTTGTCCTGCTGGATGAAGACGTGGAAAAACACAGCTGTATTCTCCACTGTCGACTGTCTTTGTGTTTGTGATGGTTATGGAGGCGTTACCAGACGTCAGCTGATCAGGAAAAAATGACACTCGTCCTCTGAACTGTTCATCCTGACCTGAACGACCGTTGTTGTAATGAATGCCTGAATCATACATGAACACCTCCTTCTTCGTCTGACCATCTTTCCTCCAGTCAAAGAGTTTATAGGTAAGGTCCTCCTTGTTGCTGGGAGAACAGGGTAAGATGGCGTCACTCCCTTCTTGGACAACGACTCTGACAGCTGGAAGACACAATATATTTGACTCATTAAACAGAAAACACATTCACATGTGACCTCAGTTTACAAAAACCAGGGCCTTTCAGGACCTTCATCACAAACCAGTAAAACTGATCAAAACTTTTTTCCCACTACTCTTGGAAGCTGGGAGGTTTAACACTGAAGGCCTCCTCACCAACAAATATTAGTCATCGCTATTATCACTCATTAGAACTAATGAAATCAACGCCACACTGTCTGTGTTGATATTCATTGTCATGAGAAAGCCCACGTGTTGATGTATGGTTGAATCTTGACCACCACATTTTATAATAGATTATAAAAGACATTTTATTTTAGAAAGAAATGGAGAGCTAAAGGTTAGTACAGTAAAAGTACAATGACCATGTGCCGACTGATGAAAAAGTTCCTATTTTACCATACACATTATCTTATGACTATACAATGAAGAGTAAGGATGCTCCTCTGACACCCGAGGCTCCGACACATGCGCGGTAGCTCATGAAGCAATTGTTTGGAACCACTGTGCCGAGGCTTGTTTCGGTCACGTGACGTTTGAAGCAGTTGAGGGCTTCGAACGTCATACGAGTCATGTGATTGGATCTGTTAGTGAAATACATTAGCCACATTGATACTTTTATTAGATATGAGTTAAATATATCACTTAGATACACAAACTATTCACAATTATTTTTATTATTTATATCTAAGTATTCCATAGCATTCGCAATTTGTCATTGTGTACATTTTAGTAAAAGAAAAGTTGATTGATCGCGTTTCTCTTGCATAGACAAAACTCTGTGTGTGTGTGTGTGCTTTAACTGTGTTAAAAATTTGAACTGGATTAATCATGATGATTAGCCCTAATTATTATGTTTCCACTTCAAATGTAACTTTGTAACAATTGTGTGCAGTGAAACTGAAAGTAGTTTATTTTATTGTGTCAGCCTGAAACCATTCAACCAGGTAGTGCAGTCGAACGAGACGGAGATTCAAAACAATCCATGAACCAGTTAAGCTGGATCCATACTCCGCGAGACAAAGACATTTTTCCCCCCTGCAGATGTTACGCCCACAAAATGACTCATTTTTTGTCTCTGACCGCCCGCTGATCCGCACTCCTGTGCACAGGGTCCGGGCCGAACTTTGTCTTTCAAGGCTGTGCGGCAACCATGCTGTGATTGGTCGGAATTTATTGTGGGCGTGATGAAAGTGGAGAAGCGCAAGAGCCTCTCCAGGTATATAGGTAGGTGTATAAACAGCACTGATTCAACAGATTTAGATAAGACCATACCGGTCGGAGGTTCCTTCTGATTTGGGACATTAGTGCTGTGAAGCTTGTTGTGACGCTAACGACGGACTGCTGAGGGTGTGTGATGGGGATGAGTTTGTTGTGGTCGTTGTTTAAAAAGCTCTGTCCATCTTCATATTCAAGATTGTCCTTCGAATCCTCATCATCATCCTCATATCAACATTAGATCCATAGATCGATGTAGCTACTCACATTTCAGCAAAGGCTCACCATTAGATCTGTTAGTTTTACAGTAACTATTCATTTTATTCACCACTAGCTGTGAGTAATGAACCATTTCTTGAATCATGTGTCAAAGCTTCAACAGAGCCTCGAAAACCCATCACAGTGATGAAGAACACAATGAATTGTGTGTGTTAAGGCTGTTCCATACTCCGCGAGACAAAGAGCGGAGAACGCGC
The DNA here is from genome assembly GCF_900634625.1 of Parambassis ranga. Taxonomy (NCBI): domain Eukaryota; kingdom Metazoa; phylum Chordata; class Actinopteri; family Ambassidae; genus Parambassis; species Parambassis ranga. The sequence goes on along the minus strand of NC_041038.1, from coordinate 12,307,845 downwards.
TCCACGGGTGGTAAGAGATACAAAAAAAAGGTCTTTTCCGCACTGAGGTACCATACTCCGCGAGACGCGTGTGTGCAGAACTCCTCATACGGCCCGCCCACTAAACTATAAGGAAAGACTTTACTGAGTTTTTTAACACACCACAAGGACTTGTGCCATGGCAAGAGGGCATTATACAGAGAGGGGGCCTGCAACAGCGTGAGATGTCCGGCGATGAGTTGTGAAAATGCGACATTAAAAGTAACAATAGCAAAGATTCAGTGTTTGTGCCTTTATGACCACATTTGCACATCTACTGTGTTCCAATGTGCCTGCCATACTTCAAACTGTCCGGTGATGAGCTGTGAAGATGCGACATTAAAAGTAACAATAGCAAAGATATACAGACATTGTTAACGAGCCTGTTATGCCCGGGTATGTAGGAGTATATAGAATGGTAATAACAGTCACCATCTGGTATGTGTGAATGGCTGTCTGGAGTTATTGGTGACAAATCACCCTGACTTGCCTTTCTTTCTTTCTTTTATTGCTCATCATGCAAAACCGGCAGGGCCGGTTCTAGACAGGCATGTATGAGGGGGCAGTCAGAAATGTGAAGGGGGCATCATGTGTACACTTCATGTTAAAGCACTTTTGTCCTCTGGTCTTATAGTGACAATATGTTCCTTGCTGAATTGGGTTGTTAGCTGTGTCCAAAGCCAGCCTGGAGAAGTGGATTGCACTTTGTCAGGCCTTTATCTTCAGACCTGTCCAACTTGTGAGTCCCACCTGAAGACTAAGCTTCTGCTGGTATAGTACTGAGGCACGCAATCCCCCTGACCACTATAAGGTGGATCCCTCAGGGGAAAACAAAAAAAGTAAAGTAAAATATCCTTAATCCAGATTTTATTAATCAACAACATAACATTTATCTGGATGGTCTCATTCTCAAAACTATTTAATCTAAAGTAAGTTTAAGTTTACAAAACTAAAAGGTAGTCTTATGAATAAAAGTAACACTAAAATATATAAAGCACAGCAGATAGGCTATAGATCATGTAATGAACAGGTCACGATAACAGATTTTGCTGGGTGATTAATTGCCAAGAGAAATTATTGCGATAACATTGTCGTTTTGAGACCATGTTCAACTAATATAATAATGACATATAATGCAAGTACACCCTTTCAAAGATGAATAAACTTTAATTTCTAAAGAACATTTAACACTGGAAAGGCCCCCAATCATCAACATTATTATTATTATTAATGATATTAATATTAATACTATGTTAATATAATGTTGATAATATTATTATTATGAGTAGTGGTAGGCCTATTACCATGGCTTATCTGAGCATAGTCTATGGAGTTAAGTCAAACCAACTAGCACGTCATGAGCAACAGAGTCAAACAACATGCACTACCTGCTGCTGGGAGTGGGCTCACCTGTCTGTGCGCACATGTGTCTGCATGTGTGTTTGTGTGCGCACACGTTTGCGTGTGTGTATGCGCATCGGGGCGCTGCAGACAGCTGCAGTGAATTTTAAAAACGCCACCATGTAGACAGAAACACATAAAATAAACTGATAGAGATGGCACCAGAGGACTGGGCAAGAGGACTAATGGGTGGCGCTGCAGCGAGTGCCGCCAGTGAGAAGGAAGAACTTCACTCGTACAACGCGGACTGTCTCTGATAGCACGTTGTATAAATAAGCATGCTTAGTGTCGTGGTGAATTGTGGCAAAGTGTTGAACCGGTGTTGCGTGTGTGCAGCTTCTTCTATGTCTTTCCTCTCCGTAACCACACTGAAACCTGTCACTACACTACGTGTTGACTCATTTGCATACGGACGCTGATTGGATGTTTACTCAGGGCTCAGGGTTTGTGTGTGCGCTGAAGCCTGTGAATACACACGGACAGACACGACGGAACCCTAATAAAAAGTGCCCCTTCTTGTCAGATTTTTCCGCTACCAATGATAATTTTGTCAACGCGTAATATATTAAATTTGTGAGTATATTAACATGTGCTTTCTCAACGTCTAAAAATTTGATTTGCCCCTGCCTAGAACCGGCCTCGCTCCGACATTTAACGAACACATTTTCGAGCAGATTGTATCGATCAGATACAGTTTGTCAAACACGTTTATTAATTTAGACAAGTTACGAGTGCGTTCTTACCATTGTTATGTCCAGTTGTTGCTGAAGACACAGTCAGGACAAACAAACAAAACAAAGAAATAAGCAAATGCTCCGGAGAAATCATTGTGTGTTGTGATAAAAACAATAAGAACAGCGCTGCGTAGGAGCCACTGAAGCGAAACTGAAGCAGAACTTCATCTTCTTCTTCTTCGGCGGTTGGCAACTAACTTAAGGAGCATTACCGCCACCTACTGTTTCGGAGGATGGAACGTTGCTGAGCTCACTGACTGTATCCTCACATATAACCCTGTCTGTTTTACAAAGGACTCTAGTAACCCTATGTTTAACTTTACACCTCTGCTTTTGGCAGGAGGGGGGGGGGGGGGGGGTAAATAATAATTTATCTGTGCAATAATCAGCATCTGTACCATCTATGCTGGTGCACAATGTCTGTGATAAAGTATGTTCTATTCTTGTTAAGCATACAATGCCCCAACCTGAGTCTTGTGATCCCTGTCTCTTCTCTCCTAACCCCCCCTGCAGTCTGGACCTGAAACCATGTTCTGAATGTGATTTAAATGTCTCCACACCATACAGTTTGCCTCAATTTTACTACTTTGAACCATCATTTCCACATTTCCTTTTTTAATCTGTCCACTTTCTTCTTCCCACAGATCCCAACATGTGCTGGAACCCACAAAAACTGGCCATGACCCCTCCCTGATGTCTTCTAAGAACGTTACTAGCCTTGGATATCATAGAGAACATCCTGCCGACTCCAATGAAACGACCTGCAGCAGTCAGAGCACACCAACACCCTGCTTAAGTTACAAACCTAAGAACCTCTCAGAAGCTCCCCGTCCTGGATTTTCTAGCATGATATAACAGACTTCATCCTTCCAGGGGCTCCACCAGTTCCCAAGTGCTTCCCTCGTCTCCTCCAGGGTCAATGGATCATCCATTTCTGCTCATTCTGCATCCTGTGATCAGTGGTCAGCTGACCTGACCCGAGTCCTCAGCAGCTTTTCGTCTCATCCACAAACTCAGAGGGTTTTACTTGAGTATGTTCATACTACAGACACAAAAACCTTTATATATGTTGAAAACATTTTTATTTTGATGTTCAACGATTAAAAATGTTCAATGAGATACAACAACTCTGAAACAAACACATGTAACCCACACACATTATATCAGATCAGATCACCACAGTGTATGATTCAGGACCTGTTAAGACATACGGTGTATCACAGGTTACTTGACTGACCAGGAAGACACATGGAGACGACCTCCTGCTGTGGTATTGAAGGGTCCAATGAAGCCGTATCATAAACAATAATTCTCGGCTACATGACTCCAACATTGGAAAGACACTTGGAAAGATTACAGCTTGGATTACACAGCAGTTCAGGTCCCCTGAGAAAGGCTTCAACTCACAAATAAACTACAACACATAAAACCTTACCAATAATAATTTAAAAATGTTTTGGAACGTCTTCACACACGTTAGCTGCATGTGAGGTGAGGTAAACATGTGTGCTTCCTGTCAGCTGACTCCTGCTGCTCAGTTTGGCTCTTTTCCTAAAACATGTTGTCCCTGCACCTCCATCCCTTTCACACAGTGCATGAAAGGCCCATCAGCCCACATTAAAGAGGCAGAGTGAGCTGGTACTGACCACTTATTGAACCATGTCTCCTCCTTGTGCTACTTTGGCTTCAGTCTTACATGTGTTTAATGTTTAAGGCACCATGTGCTGAAGCTGCTGGTTTAAACGGACCTGACGAGTCATCCTGATCTGTAATTCACTGATTCTCAGTGCTGTATGAGATAAATCTCTGTAATACAATTTACATAATATATAAAAATATGTGCATAGACCAAAGCGTATTTTTTAAAACTGAATGTAACGTCATGTTTTTGTACATTTGGCTGAACAGACACACAGTGAGTTAGACTCATACATCCTGATCGTCTTTCTGTTCTTCTCAATATAAAACATGTGCAATATATTTATAATTCATTCATTTTTCCATATTTATATATTTATATATTATTATATTATTATTATATATATATATGTAAATATTTCTCTTAATATCTCTTTTTATAAATTGCTTTTTTTGCACTGAAACTAGAGATGTGTTAATCTTCTATTAGCAGACATCGTGAACAGCTGCAGCAGTCTTCACTGGAGAAAGTCATTCCAGATAGAGTAGGATTGTATCTGGATAGTCTTTAAGCTGGATACGTTCAGACCTATTTTCAAATCTGGCTATCACACAAGCGTGTCCGCACTCAAGCCGCCTTGTTTGCGGTCCTCCAAACCATTTTGGAATCAAACTGGATACAGCCGGATTCGAGGTGTTCACACTCAGAAAAAAACCCATCTGGATGCGGCCCTAATCCCGCTTTAGCCAGATTTATTTCCCCAGTGTAAACGGGGTAAAAGAGAAAGGACACTCCTCTGAGGACAACTATGTCCACATCCTAGACAGAGAGGACAGATGGGTTGAAAGAGGAGTGAAGGAAGCTTCTATGTTAAGCTGCACTATTACATCTTTGCACTCTGCAGTGCTGAAGACGCTCAGTCGTGGAAAGAACCAATGAGACATCCAGCCAAGAGTAACTGAAGATAAATGTTCACACACAAGTACAGAAAGGAACAAAGAAAAGCAAGACAAAGACACACACACACTCTCACACAGCTTCTTTGCCGTTTCCAGTGTTGTATCCATTCTGTTTCTCTGCTGGAGTTTCAGGAGAATCCAGCAGCTGTAGAAGACCATCTGAGGAGCAGAAAACAAACGTGTGTGTTACATAAAGCCACTCTGATGATATCCACTGCTTCTGTTCTAAGTGGTGGGATCAGTTCATGTTTGTAATATTTATAATAATAACATTATACATGGCAGCTGACTGGGCAGTGACCATTAGCTGACAAAGGAGGACAGACTGAGAAGTTCCCTAAAGAACTAAGTCTCCAGTCTGCCAGCGTGGCCACAATCTTTACTCCACACACATGGTTTTTCCTCCACAGAACTAGTAAAATCTTCCTCTGTCAACAGAACCTGAAACACCAACAGACTCAGACTACTGCTGGCTACCTAACTTAACTCCTGCGGTGTTAACTGAGTGAGAGTTCCCTCAAGGCATTTTATTTTGAAAGTCTACAGAACCTCTGGTGTTCTGGTGCCTGACTTCCTGTCTGCTCCATCTGGTTGGTGATAATTGATGTGTCTGGAGCACGACACAGCGTCAAAAGAGAACCGGAGCGGATCTTTAGTGGAGCAGAGCGGGCTGTGGTTTCTGGGATGCTTCAGAAATGTGCTGCTACACGTCAAACATTTCTGATCCTGACATGCTGCACATGTGAACAGGACGACATGAAGTTCAGGTTCTCTCACACACAGCTTACGTTCTCTCCGTAGCTCCTGTATGATCTCCTCCAGTTTACCTGCACAGAAGAAACACAAATGTACACATTACATTAAGTCGAGGTTTGTTTACACAAGTACACATAACTGACTGATGATCATTTCTGGTCTTCATCTGTTTTTAATCGATCAGCTGATCTACACCTTGTTCTTTTATTAAACAAACTAAACAGTCTGATGTTATTGATCTTATCTGAACGGCAGCAGGTCATTTCTGTCTCCACATGGTCGGGCGTACACACACAGACACGTTTGAACACAAACACACACAGGTACTCGTGCACACATACAGGTGAGCACACTCCCACAAGCAGGTAGAGAGCTTGTGTCGTTGCTCATGGTATGCTAATTGGACACACTGACCTCCAGTAGCTATGCTAAGCTAAGCTAAGGGCAGTGAGGCCAGACCCATCCCCCCAGAGCTGTAACCCTAGGGGAAACACTTCAGTCTAATACACTCAACAAAAATATAAACGCAACACTTTTGTTTTTGCTCCCATGTTTCATGAGATGGACTTGAAGATCTAAACTTCATTCCAGATACACAATATTACCATTCCTCTCAAACATTGTTCACAAATCTGTCTAAATGTGTGATAGTGAGCACTTCTGCTTTGCTGAGATAATCCATCCCACCTCACAGGTGTGCCACATCAAGATGCTGATCTGACATCATGATTAGTGCACAGGTGTACCTTAAACTGCCCACAATAAAAGGCCACCCTGAAATGTGCAGTTTTGTCTCACAGCAAAATGCCACAGATGCCACAAGCATTGAGGGAGCGTTCAATTAGCATGCTGACAGCAGGAATGTCAACCAGATCTGTTGCTCGTGCATTGAATGTTCATTTCTCCACCATAAGCCGTCTCCAAAGGCGTTTCAGAGAATATGGCAGTACATCCAACCGGCCTCACAACCGCAGACCACGAGTAACCACACCAGCCCAGGACCTCCACATCCAGCAGGTTCACCTCCGAGATCGTCCGAGACCAGCCACTCAGACAGCTGCTGAAACAATTGGTTTGCATAACCAAACAATTTCTGCACAAACTGTCAGAAACCGTCTCAGGGAAGCTCAACTGCATGCTCGTCGTCCTCATCGGGGTCTTAACCTGACTCCAGATCGTCGCCATAACAGACTTGAGTGGGCAAATGCTCACATTCGATGGCGTCTAGCACGTTGGAGAGGTGTTCTCTTCACGGATGAATCTCGGTTTACATTGTTCAGGGCAGATGGCAGACAGCGTGTGTGGCGTCGTGTGGGTGAGCGCTTTGCTGATGTCAATGTTGTGGATCGAGTGGCCCATGGTGGTGGTGGGGTCATGGTATGGGCAGGCATCTGTTATGGACGAAGAACACAGGTGCATTTTATTGATGGCATTTTGAATGCACAGAGATACCGTGATGAGATCCTGAGGCCCATTGTTGTGCCGTACATCCATGAACATCACCTCATGTTTCAGCAAGATAATGCACGGCCCCATGTTGCAAGGATCTGTACACAATTCTTGGAAGCTGAAAATGTCCCAGTTCTTGCATGGCCAGCATACTCACCGGACATGTCACCCATTGAACATGTTTGGGATGTGCTTGACCGGCGTATACGACAGCGTGCACCAGTTCCCACTAATATCCAGCAACTTCGCACAGCCATTGAAGAGGAGTGGACCAACATTCCACAGGCCACAATAGACAATCTGATAAACTCTATGCGAAGAAGATGTGTTGCACAGCATGAGGCAAATGGTGGTCACACCAGATACTGACTGGTTCTGAGTCCCCAGACCGCCAATAAAGCAGAAACAAAATGCACATTTCAGGGTGGCCTTTTATTGTGGGCAGTTTGAGGTACACCTGTGCACTAATCATGATGTCAGATCAGCATCTTGATGTGGCACACCTGTGAGGTGGGATGGATTATCTCAGCAAAGCAGAAGTGCTCACTATCACACATTTAGACAGATTTGTGAACAATGTTTGAGAGGAATGGTAATATTGTGTATCTGGAATGAAGTTTAGATCTTCAAGTCCATCTCATGAAACATGGGAGCAAAAACAAAAGTGTTGCGTTTATATTTTTGTTGAGTGTATGTAGAATTTCAATCGTCACACTAAAAGTCAATATTTCCTCTGTTGAGTCTAATGTATGTGTTTCATGTAACTGATGTGAGAATATAACAGTTTGATTGGGAGAAAACTAAAGGAACCTAAACACATGCTGATGTCAACACATTATAAAGAAGTTGATATGTTGTTTGCATGTTTACACTTACGGTTCCAGCAGGGTTTGAAGAAGACGATCTTTGTGGCTACAAGGACAACTACAATGAGAGCTCCAAGGACAGCTACAATGAGAGCTCCAACTAGAGCTCCCACAGTGAATACGTCAGTCCATGAACCAGTGGTACCAACTTCTCTGCAGGACTCAAACAGCTTGTCTAAAACACATGACAGAAACAAAGTGTGACAGAGGGAACACATACTGTACAACAAAGTGGTTATCATCTACAGAAACAGAACAAGTATCCACACTCGGACATATAAACTAATTAGAAAACGTCACTAGCAGCAGACTCACCTGGCACATAGACCTCCTCCTCAGTCTTATGGCCATACCCCTCCTGCGTGACTACACAGGTGAAGTGGTTTGTCGCAGTCTTGGTCACAGTGGCTAGCAGGGTAACATCAAATCGACCTCCTCTGTCTGTGAACACTGGCTCCTCAGCAGGAAGGATCCTTCCATCACTGTTCTTCCACTCCACTTTAGGTTTGGGGTACGCACCATGAAGCGCACATTTCAGCCGCACCCCATCCTCTGTGGAGTTAATAATCCCAACGAAAGGCTTCGGAGCTGCATCTGTGAACACAACAGGAAGATAGAGCTACAACACAATCTAGATCCTTCCAGCAGTGTTCCATGTACCCTGGGTTGGATAAATGCAAATCAAATATGTACTATTAGATAAGTCCTATCTTACAAAAGGGTCATTCTACGAAACGGGTGCCATTTCCACTTTGCAATTTGTAAAATTTTCATCAAGGCTAAGAGTTTTTTTTAGAAATCCTCTTTATAAAAGACATGTTAAACCTTCAGAAAAATGTGTTTTCCCACCTCAGGCATATAAGCCTTATTTATATTATCCTTTTAATTCAGACCTGGGGGTCATTCTTGCACCACCCCGTCACAGACAATTTGTGTACAATTTGACTTGTAATACATTAAATAGTTGTTTTAAATCAAATGCTTTCCTATAAGTAAACTGTCCCTTTTTAGGATACTAATAAGTTTAGTCTTGTTATTTAATTATTATTTATTAATTTTAAGAGTTTTAGTCTTGAAATATGGATTTGACATGACCAGAGCTTCAGTTTCTAAACAAAAAACACTATTTCACTATATATTATCAAATGAACGTTGCATTTATTTGAACAGTCCAAGAAGTGAGAGCATTATGACACATTCATTTATAGAGCATTTCACTCTCCTTTCACATTTTTTTAAAGAAAATTACACTGTGACGGAGTGGTAACACACGTGACGGGGGGGCAACTCATGTGACGGGGTGGATTTCTTATGGGTATCAATGTGGAAATAATCATAAAAACATTCAAATTCATGTATCTATGTTATTTTGATTAAAATAGTCTACTCGAATAACCATTACAATTAAATTAAACAATTAAAACAGAGAAATGTAGGCCATTTAAAATTGAAAAATGTATTGCAATTGTCACGACCTGGTGTTTATTTATGGTTTAGTTTTCCTTGTTTTGGGTTTTTAGTTTAATCTGTGTTTAGTTATTGTTATTTTTACGTTGTTCTAGTGTTTTGTTTAGTTGTGTCTTGTGCTTCCTGTTTTACTTTGATAGTCCTGACCCCCTGTGCATTGTCTGGAGTTTTGCTTCCTGTGTTTTCCCTCCTTGTGTGATTACCTGCCCTGTCCTAATGTGTATCACCTGTGCCTCGTTGTCTTCCCTGGTCCCTTTGTATATAGTCTGTGTCTTCCCCTCTGTCTTTGCTAGTCTGCCTCTTCTGGTGTAGGGTTTGTTTCGTTCCATGTTTCATTCCAAAACACAGGAAGTAAAACTCCAGACAATGCACAGGCGGTCAGGACTATCAAAGTAAAACAGGAAGCACAAGACACAACTAAACAAAACACTAGAACAACAGGAAAATAACAATAACGAAACACAGATTAAACTAAAAACCCAAAACAAAGAAAAATAAACCATAAATAAAAACCAGGTTGTGACATTAACAGTGTCTGAAACTCTGATAAAAAATTATAGTAATTGATAAAATAGCAAGAATAAAAATTTGATGCCATGATGGAGACATCTCTATCTGCAAATATTTTATTATTATCATTATTCTGTAGTGAGTAAAATGAATTGATGAATTGGTGTTGTTGAGTGAGTTTGTGAAAAGCTAGTGAGTGAATGGATGAGAGAGAGAAGACCAAAACAAATAAGTTAAAAAAGTGATTATATTAAATTAAAAACACTAATAATATATGCTATTGAACTTTCCTATTCATGGCATATTAACCTACAGGTTGTGGGCTCCAATTAACTAGTTTTCTAGTTTAGATTGCATGTAATACCACCCCGTCATAGTAAAAAATGTGACGGGGTGGTAAATTTCAACCTAAAATGGCTGCAGTTCACCATGTGGTCAGCTAGCTAACTTAGCATATGTACTTTTCAACTTGAAATATGATCTTCTTTTCATTAATACTGGAAAAAAGTGATAAAAAACTGTTTTCCCTATCAATTCCACGTGACGGGGTGGTGAGGTTAAGCTCGACGGACCCCGTCTAAAATACAAAAGCAACAAATAATCAACAAAAAATGAGGTGGGAACTTGCCTGCTTTTGAATTTTGCTGGTCCAAAGGCTTAAGTGATGTCACCTCTTTTTTTAAAATGTCATTTAAAGGAACAGTACATTTTTTATAGACAGACAGGGAATGAGTGACAGGGTGGTAAGACAAACTGAGGGACGCACAAAAATCCTAACATTTTTTATAAAATTAATGCTTTTATTAAGAATTTATATCATTTATAGTATCAGGGACATCTATTTAATTCTGAAAATGACAAATGTTTGATTTAAATTTTTGTTGTTTTTGTTGAAATGTTGGATGCAAAGTCTATGTTGGCCATTGCGGACATGGCAAAAATGCCACTATAAATTAAAAAATGATTAAAAATGATATCTTATTGTTTTGAAATAGCATTAATTCATATATTGTGTGATTAAGGAGACTTTAATTAACAAATATAAACTGTAGAACATGCAGATTGATATATTTTTATAACTTTTACATTGCATCAAATGTTGAGGACTCAAATGGCACCCGTTTGGTAGAATGACCCAAAAACAGATCAGGAGAAATCTGTCCTGACTGATGATGTCACTGATTTCATCTGCATCGTTTGTGCTGCTCAGAGGCCGAGTATCATTCAGAGATGTTGACACAGTGTAGGGCTGTGCGATTTGACGATAAATGATCGTGAAGGATTTGAACGTATCGGCGATCTACGAGAACGGACAGATCGTTTTATCGTCCATAGAGTACCTTCTATTAATTGCAGTTCTATGTTCGCGCAGACGCATGAGTTTTTTTCACTCGTCCAACTCTCAGTGCGCTTAATGTGAACACGACCAACCAATGACAGCCTCCCAGTTAGGAAGCTACGGCTGAAAACCAAAAGAAAACGGAGGAACTGGACCCTAAAACCAACTCCACCTTTATGTTCGGTGCTGTTTCTGCCGGCAGCAGCGGCGCGTCTTCTAAGCCTGTGTGTGTGTGTGTGTGTGTGTGTGTGTGTGTGTGTGTAGTGGGAGGGCCGTGTGTGTACATCAGATGCAGACAGAGGCGACAGCTGATGACGTCACCAAAACAATAACGCAGGCATTTGATGAAGAGGCTCCATGAGGACTCTAGTAAACGGTGGACAGAGCTGACAGCAGCAGCTCCGTTTGTCCTTAGACATGATTCCCATTAAAGTTTGATCATTTGTTCCAAGTCACATTGAACTTTAAGAGTTACTTAAGTCTCAACACTGTATTTACTGTTTAACCTTAGGAGGCTCACTTCAGTCTGTTTAATGACTGTTGAATAATACTTTACAGAACTACATTAGTCTTCTTTTAACCTATTTGAAATAAAACTTGATTTTGTTCTGTAATTGTTATTTAAATTTTCATGTTTATTAAAACTAATACTGAGTGCACGTTATCAGAGTTTACTTTTAGATCTACTGATGTTTTTGAGAAGTGACAGAGTAGCTACCTGAAGTCATTTACACAGAAACATGCAAATTAGTGTCAATGTAAAAACAAATCGTGATAAAATCAAGATCGTGATTTTATCATTAAAGAATCGTGATATCAAACTTTTGCCATATCGCCCACCCCTAACACAGTGCCTTCACTTGAACACATTGTTTTGTATGAGATGAACCCAGCAGATGCAGCCATCAGTGATGTTAGATATCAGCACAGATTTCTCCCCAACGGCACCATATTCTGGATCTTATTGATATGTAATCCACAAACATTTTTATGTAATTTATAATCTGTGTTTCCAGCAGTGTCAACATTTACTGAACGATGCTGAGGCCTACAGAAGGGCTGCACAAACTTCACACACAGATGACATCATCACTCACATGAGTTCTTTCTTGACCGGTCTGTGAGGTTACGGCGCTCTGTAAGGAGAAAACACAGACGTTGCCGTTTGGTTATTGATCAACCATTTTTGAACATCTGAAATAGAGAACCAGCCAAGGACGCACAAGTCCAGCTCTTTCAGTCCAGATACCTTCGTACATCAGCTGATACTCAGAGATATATCTTGATATTCAATTTATTAGGGTTGGGCGATATTGGCAAAAAAATGAATCACGATTAATTGTGGCATTTAGCCGATAACGATTAATTTGACGATTAATTGATGACAGTTGCACCGACGTGTTTTTGACTCTAAATTGTTATTGTGGGCTCACATGTGCGCGGATGATGGTGAGAGTACGTCGCACACAAAAATGCGTCATCATGACGAGGCACTAATCGCCGTAATCGATAAGTGGCAAATATTAATCGATGACAGTTTTTCTGACGATTAATTGCACACGATACGATTTTGCACAAGCCTACAATTTATGCACCCCTCAAACCAACATCTAAAAAACTGGGCACACACAGCATGTGCTGCTGCTGCCCACTGTGACACTGTCACTGCAGACATGCCTGCATCCAGAGTCCTGACACTGATGGCACATCATCAGAGCACCAAACTTTGACTGCTTCTATTTCAAATGTTGCTGTTGCAGGTTATCCAACCTATTTTCTAACTGATCCACGTGTACAAACAAACAGACACCTGAACAACAGCTTATTGTGTAGGATACATGAAGGAAAATAACAGAAGAACATTTATAAAGTCACAGGCAGTGGATATTCTCTGTATTCTAACTGACACTGCATGTAGGAACACCAATGTCCGACTCAACCACATCATATATTAATAGTTCTTTAACCAGCCGGGCCCTGGTGCTAAGTCACAGTAATGTCTCAGCTGATGTGTGAAAGCAGCAGGAAACACACACTTACGGACAACAAGCTGAACGGTGCATCTTTGTCCTGCTGGATGAAGACGTGGAAAAACACAGCTGTATTCTCCACCGTCCTCCCTCTTTGCATTCTGGATGGTTATGGAGGCGTTACCAGACGTCAGCTGATCAGGAAAATGGAAGACTCGTCCTCTGAACTGTTCATCCTGACCTGAACGACCGTTGCCATAATAAAGGCCAGCATCATAGAAGAACACCTCCTTCTGACCATCTTTCTTCCAGTCAAAGACTTTATAGGTAAGGTCCTCCTTGATGGAGGGGGAACAAGATAAGGTGGCGTCACTTCCTTCTTGGACGATGACTCTTGGACCTGAAAGACAAAGTATACTTTAATCAATAGGATTTAACAGAAAATCTGATCATATATTTGCGTACAGCCACAGGAACTCCAGTCAGACCTCCATCCATTTTACCCTCTGAATAAAACACCCTCTGCTGGCTGAGGGCGTTTTCTGAGTAGTAATATTAACACTTTAAAAGAAAAGACGACAGGAGGCAGACATAATCCATACATCATGAGCGTGGATGAAATGATGCACATCATTGTGCAAGAGACGGATGTCTACAACCCACAGCCCCCCTGCACAACTATTTTTCTGAGTAGTTACGATTAAAGAAAACAAAAGATGACAGGAGGCAGACAGTGTGTGTCTGTGTGTGTGCGCGCAACGTGTGTCGCAGTGGAAGGGCTGCGTGTTTTACAATGCTACGAGCACGTACGCGCCCACCTCTCTGAACATTACCAGCTCTTATATTCAGGTTCGCTGCTGTTGTGCCGTCAGCAGCTCTTCTACGTGCTACAGGCATTTGATGAAGAGGCTCCATGAGGACTAAACGGTGGACAGAGCTGACAGCAGCAGCTCCGTTTGTCCTTAGATATGATTCCCATGAAAGTTTGATCATTTGTTCTAAATCACATTGAACTTTAAGAGTTACTTAAGTCTCAACACTGTATTTACTGTTTAACCTTAGGAGGCTCACTTCAGTCTGTTTACATGACTGTTGAATAAAACTTTACAGAACTACATTAGTCTTCTTTTAACCTATTTGAAATAAAACTTTATTTTGTTCTGTAATTGTTATTTAAATTTTCATGTTTATTAAAACTAATACTGAGTGCACGTTATCAGAGTTTACTTTTAGATCTACTGATAGATCTACAGAGTAGGCTACCTGATTTACACAGAAACATGAAAATTAGTGTCAATGTAAAAACAAATCGTGATAAAATCGAGATCGTGATTTTATCATTAAATCATTAAATCGTCGTGATATAAAATTTTTGCCATATCGCCCACCCCTAAGCTCTCCTTTTGCACTGGTGGCTTACATGCCCTTTAGCTAAGCAACCCAAACAAAGCCCAATCTTTCTCAGTATGTCCAGCTTCTCATTATGAGGTTTTTCCAAGATGCTGTGGCATTCTACCATGGCGTGATTTCTTTTGCAGAAAAGGCATGGCTTGTTGAAGGCAGAACCACCCTGAGCACTGATGGTCTTAGACTTATCATTTACACACTCTTTAGACAGAGTTACATTAGTGGCAAAACTGCTCCTGTTTGATTTATCTTTCTTTGTCTCCTTTTCCAACATGCTTAATTTTCCCTCCTTCATTTCTGCAGCAGCAGGACAACACAGGCAAAAAAATCATCATTGATGATTTTTGCTTCTCTGTCAACAAATGTGACAAGATCCATAACTTTGACTCTTCCTCTTTTTCTTTCCTTTGATTCAAAAGCCAAAGTTCTCCACTTTTCCCTGATTTTATTTGGCAGTTTTGACACAATACCCCTCATGTTAGTTGGATTATCCAGTTCCTCCATATAGTCCACATCCTGTGAGGCATTAGAACAACTCACAAGAACAAGAGAGAAGCTGTTGAGGGCTTTAGCATCTTCCTGTTTCATTTGTAGCCATTGAAAAAGCTTTTCAGGGCTGTTGCTCTTTAAGGGGTCACCATCACAACCTTCCAGCAGCCGCACAGCTTAAAATAAAGCTTGTCAACATTGTCATCTGTCAATCACTGCATGTTCAGGAAAGACCTAAACTCAAGCGGGTCACTCCAGAAGACAGGAACATCAAGTTGGGGCAGGTAGCTAACCGCTAAACCTACTGTGTATGGTGCATTTAAAATCTCTACATCAATAAACCTCTTGTAACCTAAAGAAGTACATATTTTACCATATTATCTCATGACTATACAACGAAGAACACTGATTACTGTAAAATTAACAGATCTAATGGTGAGCCTTTGCTGAAATGTGAGCAGCTACATCGATCTATGGATCTAATGTTGATATGAGGATGATGAGGACTCGAAGGACAATCTTGAATACGAAGATGGACAGAGCTTTTTAAACAACCACAAACACACCTCATCACACACCACCTCAGCAGTCGGTCGTTAGCATCACAACAAGCTTCACAGCACCAATGTCCCGAATCAGAACGAACCTCCGACATTTAACACATTTTCGAGCAGATTGTATCGATTAGATACAGATAGTTAGCTATCTCAGATACAGAATAGTCTCAACGCTGAAGTTTGTCAAACACGTTTATTAATTTAGTTACGAGTGCGTTCTTACCATTGTCATGTCCAGTTGTTGCTGAAGACACAGTCAGGACAAACAAACAAATAATCAAATACTCCGGAGAAATCATTGTGGGTTGTGATAAAAACTAAAAACAAAAGTACAGCGCTGCGAAGGGTTATGGTGCTCCTCTGACATCCGGAAGTTACAGAGACACTCGACCAACCCTCGGTTGGACCAATTCGGTTATCTCCTCGCTCAGAGGACATTGGACCAACCCACAGAGGAGAGAGGAGATTGGAGAGATTGGAGTAAATACTCCAGACAGAGGTGTGTCTCCGGTTGCACATTGTACTTACTCTGTGGAGTGTAAAACCCTCTGACAGAGGTGTGTCCCCTCTGTCAGAGGTGTGTCCCCTCTGTCAGAGGTGTGTCCCCTCTGTCAGAGGTGTGTCCCCTCTGTCAGAGGGTTTTTACCGACAGATACGACCTGTTCTTACATATAGGTTCTGAGATTTGGACAAAATTATTTCTAATATTTGTTTGTGCATTTCTTGTGGACTAGATTTATTCCTTCAGTGGTAATGGGATATTCTCTGAAATTAACATTTTCAATTTGTACATTTTGGGCTGAAGCTGTGATACTATGAGGGACTGACTTCTTCACCATCTCAAACTCTTTTTGAGGTGCTTGCTACAGAAAGTCTTGTGATCACATGGACTGCCACTGTCGTCTAATCATTGGTTCACAGTGTTTATATTTTCATTATACCAGTTCTGTAAATATAGAGACCTGCTCTTATATAAAATGTCAGCGTTACTCCAGAGAATACAGTTGTGAGGTGAATAATTGTGTTTATATAATAAAGACCAGCACTGTAAAACCTGCTGATGGAAGTTAGTTTCACTGGAGGTTTTCTGATCTTAAAGGGACACCGTAGAAGGAAACTTAGACCCCCCCCCATCTTATTGAAAACGTAATTTGGGAAGATATTCCATAAACTATTTATCTAAATCTTTTCATCCAGTTTATTTTTAATACTTGATTAAATGTGGTAAAGGTCAAGACATCTAAACCTCCTTCAGCTAATGGATTCAAAAGAATCTTTATTTTATGAGATTTGTTTTTCCAAAAATTAAATAGAATTCTGTCCAGATCAGAGCAGAGGTGTTTGGAGCCATCTAGTGCTGCTTTACTGAACAACACTCTACCACACAGAGAAAGTCTCTGACAAGCTGTTACATTTCTTCTTGACGGCTTCAACAGCTGCTGTAAAGTTATTTGAACCTCGTTACACTTTGTGGAGATTTTTACCCCAAGATAAGTTACAGTGTCTTTCACAGGGAGGCCACATATATTTCCTAATTGAGTGTGATGTAAAGTTAGGATCTCACATTTATTAAAATCAAGTTTAAGTCCAGAAATATCAGAGAACGTAGATATTACAGATAAGGCCACTGGTACTTCCTCAGAACTCTTCAAGACAATTGTTGTTATTTTGAGTTCCCGATCAAGGACCTGGATTCCCTTGAAGGAGCTTTGTCGGATTAAATCATTTAAAATTCGTCCCACCAGTAAAACAATATAAGGTGAGGCTGGACAGCCTTGTGTCACACCTTTATTAATGTTCAATCTGTGTGATGTAGATAGAAGTTTTACAGCACTATTATCATCCTGAGACAGAGTCTGAAAGGCTTTGACAAAAATTTAGTAAAGATAATGTATCAAGATAAATTTAGGACTAACT
Source organism: Parambassis ranga (assembly GCF_900634625.1). Classification (NCBI taxonomy): domain Eukaryota; kingdom Metazoa; phylum Chordata; class Actinopteri; family Ambassidae; genus Parambassis; species Parambassis ranga. The sequence goes on along the minus strand of NC_041038.1, from coordinate 12,290,367 downwards.
GTGTCAAAGGCTTTTTGATAATCCAAAAAAAGGATCAGAGGATCTCCAGGGATCAGATCTTTATTAAACTAACCTGATATTATCAGCAATGTGTCGTCCAGGCCTGAAACCACTTTGAGATCCATGAATAATATCATTTAACCCACTTTAATCTGTTTGCTAAGAGGGACGCTAACATCTTATAATCATTATTAAGTAAAGTAATACCTCGCCAAGTATGGATAATTAAGGGTCTGTATTGGGCTTTGGAATCAGAGTAATCAGACCTCGTTTCATCGAGTGCAGTAACTCTTCATTATAAACTGCAAGAAGGAATTCTGAGATTTCAGAGGAAAGTTTCTAATAGAATTCAGAGGTCAGACCATCGCTGCCTGGTGATCTGCTGAGTTTCAGGCTTTTGATTGAACATTTTATTTCTTCAATAGATGCTCACTTGCTTTCTTCACATCTGTTAGAGAGTTAAATACAGCTGTGCTGTCTTTGCAGATATCACTTTTATAAAGATCCCTATAAAATCTGACACGTGTTGTGAAATTGTATCATAATCTTCAGGTATTGAGTTATTCATATTTAATTTAGACAGTGGATTTCTTTCATAGTTTCTCTTTTCTATACTAAAAAAATACTTGTTACTCTTTTCCCCCTCTTCAATCCACTTTAAACGAGACCGGATAAAAGCACCTTGTGCTCTGTCCTTAAAAATATCATCTAACTTGTTGATACTCTTGTAATTGTGTCTGTAAGCCCTCATCATCTTGATCTATAGCACGAGTGGTAATGTCTGAAATGTTCTGTGGTGTTTTTTACTTTGATTAAGTCTCTAAACACACACTGGTCCTTAGTCCTCCTACCGTTCCTAAATCCACTCTGATAATAATGAAGACACTCTCTGATCTCTGAATAATCACGTCTTCTCTCAGTGATCATTCTTTCCATCACCTTACCCACATGTGATGTTAAAGCAGTTGCTCTGTACTTCATGGGATTTGTGGGGTCCTTCCCCGGCTTCCTGATGGGAACGATCACTGCCTCTTTCCAGCTTCTGGGCAGAGCTCCAGCTTCTTACACTTTATGATACAAACCTAAGAACCTCTCAGAAGCTCCCCGTCCTGGATTTTCTAGCATGATACAACAGACTTCATCCTTCCAGGGGCTCCAGAGAATCATGATGGGCTCTAAAGCTGAGAGTCAGAACACACCGATCGATCATGATCGATCAATCGATCATGATCGATCAATCGATCATGTGAACAATCAGGCTGCACACGGTGTCCGTTTACTTTCGGTCAGATACATAAATATGTACGAACATGGGAAATCAGTCAGTTTAATGATTTCCTCCATTTTTCGTCCACATACAAATATGAGGAGTTTCGTCTCCTAACATCGAGGGTTTAGGACTGAGTGCTTTGGGATTGTTCTGGTTCTTTTCTTTCTTTCAGTGGGTTTTTTTAAATGAGTGATCAAAGATCAGCAGACCTGACCCGAGTCCTCAGCAGCTTTTCATCTCATATTAACTCTTTAATCTCTGATACATCCACAAACTCCAAGAGGGTTTAACTTTAATATTTCCAAGTCAAAAACCTTTATATGTTTTGGAAAAATCTGTCACATCAGTCAAAAAAGCATTTTTTATTTTTATGTTTGGATGAAAACATTCAGATGCAAAATCTTACTTGATTTTCCTATAACACATGTGAATGTCAAACTTATCTATATAACACAATTCCAAGGTCACAACCTACCAGGGCTTCACAATAAAATACACACAATATTAGTCACACACTGGTACAGTAAAAATAATAAAATGATAAAATGATAAGAACAGGTGTACACAGAAAAATATCCTCCTCTCTCTATTTGCAGTCGGCACAGCTAAGGGCAGCGAGTGGGAGCTGCCACTGAGAAGGCTCGGCCACCTCTGGATCTCAGTTTCGATCTAGGAACCTCCAGGAGGAGGACAACCTCTGTCTTGTTCTCTTTAGTCTTAAAAAGTTTAGGTCCATCCATGTCCTAATATCGCTCATGCAGTTTATCACGGCCTGAAGTGATTCTTTGGCTGGAACCTTTAGAGGTAGATACACCTGCACATCACCAGCAAAGGGTTAAGAACAGATCATTAAAAACCTTTAGGAGAGCAGTCTCCGTGCTGTGGAGAGGCACTGTGGCTTGTTTGAAGGAGGACGGGACGCAGCCAGAGCTAAGACGCAGATAAATTTCAAAATAAAAGAGTCCTCTGAGCAGAAGACCTCCTTAAACAGACGCGACAGTTAGCAGGGCGTAAATGTGCAACTACCTCGTTCAGTTCAGAGACAGACAGGTTCTGTCTAGGACAGCTGAGCTTGCTAGAGGAGCTGCGGGGTCCTGGGCAGACTGAGGGATTCTGATAGCAGAAATCCTGTCTGTAAAAAAGTCTGCAGAAAAGCCTCACTCAAGGCAGCAGAGGGCTCCATACAGACAGACTCACCAGTGAATCCAACACATTAAAAGAACATGAGGCTAAAGATTTTCTGGACATGGTGATAACCTGTCATCATAAATAATGCTTCTTGGCTACATGACTTCAACATTGGAAAGACACTTGGAAAGATTACAGCTTGGATTACATAGTAGTAGTGGGCTTGGGCTTCAGGCCAATCCATCCCTGTCAGTAACCTGTACAGGTGAGTGGTCCTGTTTTCTCTGCAGTGAGATTTAAAGGAAAGTCTGAAGAAGCTTCAGCCCACAAATAAAACACAGCACATAAAACCTGAAATAAAAACACAGATTACATTTAATCATAATAAACATTTGATTTTGCATCATTTGGAAACAAAACATTCAACACAATGATAAAATATATAAATATGAAATTTGGGAACATATTTAGATACATCAGCTGCACTGAGGACTTTGTCCCACATCTGAGGTGAGGTAAACATGTTGCATCAGATGTGTGCTCCCTGTCAGCTGATTCCTCTGCTGTGTGGCACTTTTCTACAACATGTTACGTCCCTGCACCTCCATCCCTTTCACACAGTGCATTAAAGGCCCCGTTCACACTGGAGAAAGTCAATCCAGCTAGAGTAGGATTGAATTCACCCCATTCACACTGGGGAAAAAAATCTGGCTAAAGTGGGATTCAGGCCAATCCATGAGAGGTGGTTCTAGCCAGATTGGCTCAAATGTGGCTTGCAAATCCAGCTAGCGACATTCTACTTCTGTTTCACGGGGCGCGACACGGGACAAAAAAACACATGCGCACACATGGTCCTACCGTGGCCTGAACGGACTCTGTATATTACGAGGCGCCACCTAGTGGTTTGGAGGACAGCAAACATGCTGGATTAAGCCAGATTGAGTGCGGACACAAGTGTGTGCTAGCCAGATTTGAAAATAGGTCTGAACGTATCCAGCTTAAAGGCTGTCTGGGCTCAATCCTACTCTAGAAACCTTGAGCAGGATCCGGCTCATAAGGAGAACCTTCCTGCTGCCAGTTGGCTGGGGAGAGGAGGGAGATAAAGAAGGAGAGAGAGGAGAAGAGGAGGGAGACAGAACAGAGAGGATGAAGGAGAGAGAGAGAAGAAGAGGGAGACAGGACAGAGAGGATGAAGGAGAGAGAGAAAACAAACATGACAGGTTGCAAAATGGATAATATGATGATAAATGGTATAAAAAATAAATTCCCCACTGTCTATATTTTTTAATTAAACTAACATAAGGCATGTACACTAGAGCACTACAACTGTACTGGATCAAACACATGTCCTTGCTTCAGACTGCATCAGCATCAGACTCTCAGTCCAACATCAGACCACAGTCCTCTGTCTCTCTGCCTGCAGCTCTGCTGTCTGTCCGGTTTGGCCCAAGCAGCAGCCTTCGGGGCTCAAAGTTGAAGCCCATGCGGAAGTGTCAAAACTTGTAATTCACGCTGCAACAGCTGAGGGTTGGCTCCAAAAGCGAGTAATTTCCCATAGACCCCCATGTTAAAATGGCCGACTTCACAGCAGAAAAAAACATGTTTACGGCCTGGTACAAAAAACCACTCTGGTCTCAGATGATAGGTTCTCTTCTAGTGTCAATTGTAGGGGGGGTGAATTTTTTTACAACTCACTCGTTTCAATTGTATTCAGACTTAAAATTACGCATAATTATGGGCGTTGCCGCTTGAGTGACAGACAGTTGACGTATCAAAAGTGTGAGTTTCCTGCTTCCACGATCGCCCGCCCCCCTAAATCCCGCTCGTGCTCCCCCTCTTTGTCCATATTTGGAGTTTTGGCGGACGTGACGCTGCCAACATGGCGGCGGTCATCAACGTCCTGGAACCTCCCACCGAGCCTCAGAACGGCTCTTCAGAAACAAACGGGTGACGTCACGGAAGCTCTGTCCATAGTTTTTACTGTCAATGGTTTGGCCCCAAAACTTCTGTGTTGTTTAATGATCTTAATGGTAAGACCTCTCACTCCTTCGATCCTTCACGCTGCTATACACAAACATGCAGTGGCGCACACTATCAGGACAGAGTGAGACCTCCCTCCTTCACTCCCTGTTGTTCCGTTTGGAGACCCAGAGGTGAGCTGTCCCCCACGCCCCCTCCCCTCCTCTCACAGCGTCTCAGCATCAGGGGCGCCTGCAGCTGCAGGGGGCGCTAATTTGCCAATTCTCCACACAGTGATATATAATATACATAGAAAACCGCTGAGCAGATGATATTTTTTCCACCTGTGTGATGCCTCCCTAGCTGGATACGTTCAGACCTATTTTCAAAGCTGGCTATCACACACGCGTGTCCATGCTTAATCCAGCTTAATCCGGCTTGTTTGTTGTCCTCCAAACCACTAGGTGGCGCCTTGTAATACAAAGAGTCCGTTCAGGCTGCAGTAGGACCGCACATGTGCATGCATTGTGCGTTTATTTGTCCCTTGTCGCTCGTTCTTTTGTTTTTTTTTTAGAGACGTGTTAACCTCATCATACTTGTGCAGTGACAATAAAAGGCATTCTATTCTATTCTATTAGCAGACATCGTGAACAGCTGCAGCATGCAGACTAAGACTCAGCTGCAGTGTTAATTTTGGCAGCAATTTCGGATTTAGTTTTTATTTTAGTCTTGTGACTAAAATGTCATTTGATTTTAGTCACGTTTTAGTCATCAACATTTTTTAACTTTTAGTCTAGTTTTAGTCGACTAAATATCAAATAATTTTAGTCGACTAAATCTGCCGTGGATTTAGTCGACTAAAATTCTATGATATATATTTTTTCATGAAATAATTAAGGTTTGAAGTGCAATAAAAACAGGCACAGCTTTAACTTGTGTTATTTGAAACAAACATCTCTTTATTTAATTGCTATGACCTTTTCACAAAAGCAGCAGTGAACAGTGAGCTGCTCTCCCTGAATACACTGTTCAGTCATGACCTTCTTCATGAATCCTCCATAACTACAGCAAAACACTTCAGTGACTTAGAAACAGGTCGCATGCTGTAAAACCATCAGCAGCGGTGTCTTCATTTATAGATTTTGTGTGTGAACGGAAGTTAAGATGACTCGTCTGCAAACGTCGCTTCAGGTTTGTTTTTACCGCTGATAGTCGCTCTGCACGGTTTGAACCGTCTTGTTTGTCTTGACATCAAACGTGTCCGTGTGTGTGTTCTTCTCCTGTGTTGTGTGACCATGCATGAGGACGCCTTCTACCATCATCGAGGGGTAACGTCCTTATGCAGAGAGATCACTTCTGATTGGCTCTCTGCCGTCGTCTCCTGATTCGTCCCTCCCTTCCACAAACAAAATTGCTCTGATTGGATCTCGTCTCAATCAGTAATTTCATCTCATTTTTATTCGTTGACGAAAGTGTCAATACATTTCGTCTTCGTTTTTGGCACCGTGCGTTAGTTTTTATTTAGTTATCGTCTCATTTTTATCAGCAAAAAAAGGTCGCTAACGAAAACTATGACGAAAATTATTCGTCAACAAAATTAACACTGCTCAGCTGTTCACCTCCACCTCAGAGAGAAAGGACACTCCTCTGAGGACAACAATGTCCACATTTTAGACAGAGAGGACAGATGGGTTGAAAGAGGAGTCAAGGAAGCATCTATGTTAAGCTGCACTATTACATCTTCAGTCATGGAAAGAACCAATGAGACATCCAGCAAAGAGTAACTGAAGATAAATGTTCACACACAAGTACAGAAAGGAACAAAGAAAAGGAAGACAAAGACACACACACACTCTCACACAGCTTCTTTGCTGTTTCCAGTGCTGTATCCATTCTGTTTCTCTGCTGGAGTTTCAGGAGAATCCAGCAGCTGTAGAAGACCATCTGAGGAGCAGAAAACAAATGTGTGTGTTACATAAAGCCACTCTGATGATATCCACTGCTTCTGTTCTAAGTGGTGGGATCAGTTCATGTTTGTAATATTTATAATAATAACATTATACATGGCAGCTGACTGGGCAGTGACCATTAGCTGACAAAGGAGGACAGACTGAGAAGTTCCCTAAAGAACTAAGTCTCCAGTCTCCAGCGTGGCCACAATCTTTACTCCACACACATGGTTTTTCCTCCACAGAACTAGTAAAATCTTCCTCTGTCAACAGAACCTGAAACACCAACAGACTCAGACTACTGCTGGCTACCTAACCTAACTCCTGCGGTGTTAACTGAGTGAGAGTTCCCTCAAGGCATTTTATTTTGAAAGTCTACAGAACCTCTGGTGTTCTGGTGCCTGACTTCCTGTCTGCTCCATCTGGTTGGTGATAATTGATGTGTCTGGAGCACGACACAGCGTCAAAAGAGAACCGGAGCGGATCTTTAGTGGAGCAGAGCGGGCTGTGGTTTCTGGGATGCTTCAGAAATGTGCTGCTACACGTCAAACATTTCTGATCCTGACATGCTGCACATGTGAACAGGACGACATGAAGTTCAGGTTCTCTCACACACAGCTTACCTTCTCTCCATATCTTCTGTTTCATCTCCTCCTCTTTACCTGCACAGAAGAAACACAAATGTACACATTACATTAAGTCGAGGTTTGTTTACACAAGTACACATAACTGACTGATGATCATTTCTGGTCTTCATCTGTTTTTAATTGATCAGCTGATCTACACCTTGTTCTTTTATTAACAAACTAAACAGTCTGATGTTATTGATCTTATCTGAACGGCAGCAGGTCATTTCTGTCTCTACATGGTCGGGCAACCTGTCTGTTCAGTAAAGCGTATATTTAGCCTTGAACAGTGTGTAGGGCTGATAGGTATAGATACAGGTACTTGTGGACGTGGCCTCAGCCACAGGTAGAACAGGTATCATGGGGGCCTTAACTTTTAGCAGCTATGCTGCTCTAGGCCTACGCTGTAGTGGGCACAAACATGACCCACTGAGCAGTTCCCTGTCCCCTCAAATCCCCCTCTGACCTCTCCTCTATTCTCGTTAGTCTGGTTCATACTAGTGACTTGTGTCATAAGCTGTTTGCTGTGGTAGTTTTGTGCCTCTCTCTGCCTCCAGATCTGCATGCTGACCTGCAGTCCTATCATCGCTGTTTCATCTAGCTTGGCAACGTCTGTCTGCCTGTCTGTCTGTCTGTCTGTCTGTCTGTCCCTCTGCCTACCTGCCTGCCTGTCTGCGTGCCTGCCTGTCTTTCTGTCCGTCTGCCCGTTTGTCTGTCTGTCTGTCAGTGTGCCTGTCTGTCTGTCAGCCTGTCTGTCTGTCTGTCAGCCTGTCTGTCCCTCTGCCTGCCTGTCTGTCTGTCTGCCTGTCTGTCTGTCTGTCCCTCTGCCTGCCTGTCTGTCTGTCTGCCTGTCAGCCTGTCTGTCCCTCTGCCTGCCTGTCTGTCTGTCTGCCTGTCTGTCTGTCAGCCTGTCTGTCCCTCTGCCTGCCTGTCTGTCTGTCTGTCTGTCTGCCTGTCTGTCAGCCTGTCTGTCCCTCTGCCTGCCTGTCTGTCTGTCTGTCTGTCTGTCTGTCCCTCTGCCTGCCTGTCAGCCTGTCTGTCTGTCCCTCTACCTGCCTGCCTGTCTTTCTGCCTGCCTGTCTGCCTGTCTGTCTGTCTCCGACTGTCAGCAGGAAGGTCCTCCTTATGAGTCGGGTCCTGTTCAGGGTCTCTTCCTGTTAAAGGGAGTTTTTCCTGACACTGTGGCTCTTAAGGGGGTTCAGGCTCTGGGTCTCTGTGAAGCTTTGAGACAATTTCTGATTGTTGTTCTAATAATAATAACATTATACATGGAGCTGACTGGGCAGTGACCATTAGCTGACAAAGGAGGACAGACTGAGAAGTTCCCTAAAGAACTAAGTCTCCAGTCTGCCAGCGTGGCCACAATCTTTACTCCACACACATGGTTTTTCCTCCACAGAACTAGTAAAATCTTCCTCTGTCAACAGAACCTGAAACACCAACAGACTCAGACTACTGCTGGCTACCTAACCTAACTCCTGCGGTGTTAACTGAGTGAGAGTTCCCTCAAGGCATTTTATTTTGAAAGTCTACAGAACCTCTGGTGTTCTGGTGCCTGACTTCCTGTCTGCTCCATCTGGTTGGTGATAATTGATGTGTCTGGAGCACGACACAGCGTCAAAAGAGAACCGGAGCGGATCTTTAGTGGAGCAGAGCGGGCTGTGGTTTCTGGGATGCTTCAGAAATGTGCTGCTACACGTCAAACATTTCTGATCCTGACATGCTGCACATGTGAACAGGACGACATGAAGTTCAGGTTCTCTCTCACACAGCTTACATTCTTTCCGTATCTCCCGTCTCTTCTCCTCCAGTTTACCTGCACAGAAGAAACACAAATGTACACATTACATTAAGTCGAGGTTTGTTTACACAAGTACACATAACTGACTGATGATCATTTCTGGTCTTCATCTGTTTTTAATCGATCAGCTGATCTACACCTTGTTCTTTTATTAAACAAACTAAACAGTCTGATGTTATTGATCTTATCTGAACGGCAGCAGGTCATTTCTGTCTCCACATGGTCGGGCAACCTGTCTGTTCAGTAAAGCGTATATTTAGCCTTGAACAGTGTGTAGGGCTGATAGGTATAGATACAGGTACTTGTGGACGTGGCCTCAGCCGCAGGTAGAACAGGTATCATGGGGGCCTTAACTTTTAGCAGCTATGCTGCTCTAGGCCTACGCTGTAGTGGGCACAAATATGACCCACTGAGCAGTTCCCTGTCCCCTCAAATCCCCCTCTGACCTCTCCTCTATTCTCGTTAGTCTGGTTCATACTAGTGACTTGTGTCATAAGCTGTTTGCTGTGGTAGTTTTGTGCCTCTCTCTGCCTCCAGATCTGCATGCTGACCTGCAGTCCTATCATCGCTGTTTCATCTAGCTTGGCAACATCTGTCTGTCTGTCTGTCTTTCTGCCTGTCTGTCTGTCCCTCTGCCTACCTGCCTGCCTGTCTGCGTGCCTGCCTGTCTTTCTGTCCGTCTGCCCGTTTGTCTGTCTGTCTGTCAGTGTGCCTGTCTGTCTGTCTGCCTGCCTGTCTGTCTGTCCCTCTGACTGCCTGTCAGTGTGCCTGTCTGTCAGCCTGTCTGTCTGTCAGTGTGCCTGTCTGTCTGTCTTCCTGTCTGTCTGTCAGTGTGCCTGTCTGTCTGTCAGCCTGTCTGTCCCTCTGCCTGCCTGTCTTTCTGCCTGCCTGCCTGTCTGTCCGTCTGTATGCCTGCCTGTCTTTCTGCCTGCCTGCCTGTCTGTCTGTCTGTATGCCTGCCTGTCTTTCTGCCTGCCTGCCTGCCTGTCTGTCTGTATGCCTGTCTGTCTGTCTGTCAGCCTGTCTGTCAGTGCCTCTGCCTGCCTGTCTGTCAGCCTGTCTGTCTGTCCCTCTGTCAGCCTGTCTGTCTGTCCCTCTGTCAGCCTGTCTGCCTGTCCCTCTGCCTGCCTGTCTGTCAGCCTGTCTGTCTGTCCCTCTGCCTGCCTGCCTGTCTGTCTACCTGCCTGCCTGTCTTTCTGCCTGCCTGTTTTTCTGTCCGCCTGTCTGTCTGTCTGTCTGTCTGTCTGTCTCCGACTGTCAGCAGGAAGGTCCTCCTTATGAGTCGGGTCCTGTTCAGGGTTTCTTCCTGTTAAAGGGAGTTTTTCCTGACACTGTGGCTCTTAAGGGGGTTCAGGCTCTGGGTCTCTGTGAAGCTTTGAGACAATTTCTGATTGTTGTTCTAATAATAATAACATTATACATGGAGCTGACTGGGCAGTGACCATTAGCTGACAAAGGAGGACAGACTGAGAAGTTCCCTAAAGAACTAAGTCTCCAGTCTGCCAGCGTGGCCACAATCTTTACTCCACACACATGGTTTTTCCTCCACAGAACTAGTAAAATCTTCCTCTGTCAACAGAACCTGAAACACCAACAGACTCAGACTACTGCTGGCTACCTAACCTAACTCCTGCGGTGTTAACTGAGTGAGAGTTCCCTCAAGGCATTTTATTTTGAAAGTCTACAGAACCTCTGGTGTTCTGGTGCCTGACTTCCTGTCTGCTCCATCTGGTTGGTGATAATTGATGTGTCTGGAGCACGACACAGCGTCAAAAGAGAACCGGAGCGGATCTTTAGTGGAGCAGAGCGGGCTGTGGTTTCTGGGATGCTTCAGAAATGTGCTGCTACACGTCAAACATTTCTGATCCTGACATGCTGCACATGTGAACAGGACGACATGAAGTTCAGGTTCTCTCACACACAGCTTACGTTCTCTCCATGGGTCCAGATTCATTGTCTTCATTTTACCTGCATAGAAGAAACACAAATGTACACATTACATTAGTCGAGGTTTGTTTACACAAGTACACATAACTGACTGATGATCATTTCTGGTCTTCATCTGTTTTTAATTGATCAGCTGATCTACACCTTGTTCTATTATTAACCCTCTGGGCTTATGTGGTTAGGTTAGGTTAGGTTAGGTGTACATTTTGCTTTTTTTGGATTTTGGTTCTCAATATCTCCGTCAGTTTAAAGGCTAAATGTACAAAACTTGGCCAGGAATATTTTTTTATGATTATTTACAAAAATCAATTGTCCCCACTTTCGCAAGGTGTACACAATGGGAGATAAAAATTTTTGTTACGTTCGGCACCCTTAGGTACACGTTTGGCCAATTGACTCCCATTATATCAGCAAATCTTTGATATACTCTAATCCTGTAGTGCAGCTATGGCAACAATGTTTGTAGTGTAGCCATAGCAACGTTTGTTGCTTTAAAGTGCAACTATAGCAACGGTTTGTATATTATTTCTGATTGCCTGTCGGAACCCGCACGGCGCGTCGGTTTACAACCTAAACGTCGCTAAACGTTTCTAAACGTAACTAATAGTTTAGCTAAAGGTTACTAAAAGTTCCTGGAAGTTCATAATAGGCCACAGAAAGTTCCTAATGGTCCTAAGAGTCACTAAATGTTCAGTTGGAAGTTCGTCCAGCTCACAGTTTATGTAGTGTGTGTGCGTGTGAAATAAAGAGTGTGGAAACTACGAGTTGTATCCGCCGTGCTTGTTCCGACAACCCATCCAGAGGGGAGACTATCGAAGAGTAAATCTGGACAGTTGTAAACCATGGTCGGAGCCGTGCAAGAGAAGACACAAGCCCCGAGCGGAGAGCGACAGACGGGGATTACCAGACGGGACCGAAGACCCGGAAGGAAACTACCGTCAATTGCGTCTTACAACGGGAGAGCTGAAGGCAAGAGCTAACGGAACCGTTGGAAGGCGGAGTAATCATCATAGTAGTGAGTAAAGCTGTGTTGATTACTGGAAGCTACGGAGCTCATAACGTGGCGATTGCTAGACAGAAGGGCTGCTATTGAGCTGTAGCTAATCAGAAAATAAACTGTGACATAGTGATTCAGCTCTGCAAAAGGATATTAGCCCACAACGAAGCTGTGGACAGTAACAGTGAGACCATTCAGCTACAAGTCAGTAGTCTGGAGGAAAAATGATGGATGATTTAGGGAGCTTAAAGCAAGAGCTTGCTAACGCACAGTGGAGCTTTACAAGACGAATAAACCGCCTCAGCGTCAGTGCTGGTGAAGTGAAGCTGATTTGTCAGGTGAATTAACAAAACTGAGAGATGAATACGAGAAACTCCTTGATGCTAGTAATGAGTACATTGAAGCACAGGGGCAAATAGACCCAGCAGATGACAACAGTGAGTCACAGGATGCCCTGGCGAAGAGAGATGCCAATGAGCGAAAGTTTACAGAAACCAAGCGCTCAGTCTTGGAAATCCTGTGGTCTAAGTATGCAGAGCCAGACATAGATGCTCTTGTGACGCAGTACAAGGTAGCTTTTGATCGGGCTGAGGCACTCAGGAGAGATCAGAGTGTCTCGTGGAAGAAGCAAGATCTAGAAGTTTATATACTGAATAGGAAACTCCAGAAGCTTAGGAGCGCTGTGTATACATGGAAAGATTATCGACCGCATGGGAGGGACAAATGGACGCTCTTTTTATCTTTGGAAGAGGAAAAGGAGCTACTGGCGGATAAGTGGTTAGGCCGGTGGGATGATGAAGACAACAGTAATGCCAGTGTAGCCAGTGGGCATACCGCGCCAGCTAACGACAGTATCACAGTTGCTGGTAACACCGCCTTCACCCAACCAGTAGCCCCTGCTACTACTACGCCACCCATTTCCACCTGTCCTACTGTTGCAACCCTGCCCCCTGGCGGTCAACCTCCAGGTGGGTTTGCAGCTGCCGTGTTCAGTCTCCCACAACAGACCCCACAACCCACCGCGCAGACGCAGCAGCCTGGCCGTGGGCCTAACAATGGTTTAGCCCAGTCTCCAGCCCGCACTAGCACGCCACAATTCCCGAGTGTTCACACAGCTCCACCTGTCGACATTAGTATGGGACAAGGGAGTAGCTTTCCTCATAGTGGCTTGGGGGTACGCACTGGGGTAGACAACAGCTATCAGTGGGCTCGGCCTAAAGTAAGGTTGACACCTATAAGTTTACCAAAGTTCTCCGGGGATAGGAGGGACTATTGGCATTGGAAAGCTGAGTGGGAGAGTATCCAGGCACAAGCAGAACCTACAGGGTCACTGGAATGTAAGAAGCTTCATTTGCTAGACAGTGTGGGTGATGAAGTAAAACGCGAACTTAGACTGTTGCGTTGTAGAGATGCAAATGAGATATTCAGAGAGCTGGAAGACCGTTATGGTGACAGAGCGCAAACGGCTGAAGAGATCATGTTGGAGCTACAGTCCCGCCCGGCTGTAAAGAATCACCAGGCACGAGAGACACTAAAGACCAAAAGTCATTACTTGTGAGGCTGGAGCAGTTACTACCCAGCAAGCCACGATCTACCAATGCTCCTGAGAGACCAAGTTACCGGGAGAAGCTAGATGAACGAAAGAAAGTCAAGAAGTCGTTCACTAAGACAACAGCATGTGAAACCAAAAGAAACCCTAAGCAGGTGCCATGTTCTGTGTGTGGTGATAAGGAACATGGAGGAAAACTGTTTCGCTGCAAAACCTTCAGGAAGGCCAATCTGTCAGAGAAAAGGTCACATGTGGAAAGGGCAAAAGCTTGTGTAAAATGCCTGGACGTTCACAAGAGTGACGACATGTGCACTCCTAAGTTTCTCTGCCGGAAGGAGGAGTGCAACATAGGTGACACGCTGGCAGATCACCACTATTTCCTCTGTCCTAAAGTATCGAAAAGAAAGGAGACCAGTGAGAGGGAAACCAAAATAGAGGAAAAAGGAGGACCTCGTGGGACAACAAAGGAACAAGAGGCTGTGTTTGCCGAGTTAGGATTGACTCCCCACCAGTTGGAAGCTGTCCGAAGAGCCTGCACAAACAAGGCAATGTCAAAAGCATGTTCTGGCAAAGGCCGGATAGAACGGAGTGGTTTAAGGGAGCATCCAGTCTTTATGATGCTCGTACCTGTCACGACAAAGAGAGGGAAAGCCTTGGAGCTTTGGTTGATCTAGCCTCTGATACCAATTATATCACACATCATGCTGCAGAAAGACTCGGACTGGTTGGCGAGACAATCGCACTTGTTGTGTATGGTGTGGGCAAAATGAAGGTGCGGGTTAAAACAAAAACATATCTTGTGACGATAAAGGTGTGGACCCCACGAAGAACCTTAAAGTTCCACGAGATGATCTGCTATGGGTTGGAAGACATTGCTAAAGTGGATCACGTGGTGACCTCTGGACAACTGGAGCAGTTTTTCCCTGAAGTCAAGCCTGGGGAACTAGCTCGCCCAGAGAAGATTGATCTACTAATCAGTGCAAGAGAAGGCTGCCTAGCTCCACAAAGCTTGCGAAGAACCAGTGACCTGGTGCTGTGGGATGGTCCTCTAGGCAAGACAGTGAGTGGTGCGCATCCAGACCTCTTTGAAGGAGTGGAGGTGACCACACAATGCTCGAAGACGCACTTCGCACACTCCATGAGGGCAGTCGCTGTCAAAGTGGAAAAACACTGTGTGAGGAAAATGGGAAACCACAAGGAGCAAGGAAACTCAGTGGAGGTTCGAAGAACTGCGGCGTGCAATAAGGAGGTCCTTGAGTGGTTAAAATGGGACAGCATCGGAGCTGCCTGTGTTCCCATCTGTGGAGGATGTCGTTGTGGAAAATGCCCACCAGGAGGAAAGGAGATGTCCCTAGCCGACGAGAAGGAGCTGGAGATAATAAGGGCGGGCCTGACCTTCAAGGAGAGTGACGCCCACAGCAACCAACCTCACTGGGATGCCAAGTATCCTTGGAAAGAAGACCCAGCTTCTCTTCCCAACAACCGGAAGGCTGTGGAAGCAACATTTCTAAGGACAGAGAAACGGCTCATGAAATACCCCCTGTGGAAAGAAGCCTACAAGAGACAAGTCCACGAGATGGTGGCGAGAGGGGCCGCCATTAAACTCACCAAGAACGTGATTGATAGTTGGAAAGGACCTGCGTGGTGGGTGAGCCATCTAATTGCACCTAATCCACACTCAGTGACTACGCCAGTACGTCTCGTATGGAACAGCAGTCAGGAGTTTGATGCGGTTAGCATGAACGGCATTTTACTTTAAGGCCCAGACGTCCTTAATCCCATCAGAGCAGTGGTTTTAAGATTCCGCGAGGGTGTGCATGCAGCCATTGGGGACATCACAAAGATGTATAACTCGGTATGGTTGGAGGAGCAAGAGGTCCATGTGCATCGATTCTTGTGGAGAGACTCACCGGAGGATGAGATTGAGGACTATGCTATTGTGAGGGTGAACATGGGTGACAAACCGGCAGGATGCATTGCACAGGTAGCCATGCGTGAGACCGCAAAATTACCCCAGTTCTCCCACATGAAGGAAGAAAGGAGGGTCATTGAAGAAGACTCTTATGTCGATGACCTCCTCACGTCCCACAATGACCCGCTGTGCCTTGATAAGATCCTAGAGGGAGTGGAGGACATACTGAAAACAGGAGGCTTCCACCTCAAACCCTGGGTCCGATCTGGTCAAAGTGGGAGGCAGGATGGGACTGAATTCAAACCAGTGACTATGCTGTTACCTAACCAACTAAAGGAAGAAGACAACAAAGCCCTTGGGGTTGGTTACCTGGTGCAAGAGGATAAACTCTTTGTGATGGTATATTAACTTCTCCAGAAGGAAGAAAAAAATGAGGACGGAGATTGATCTTACTGAAGAAGAGGTGGAGGTAAAGACACCAAATCCCCTGACACGTCGGGTCCTACTGAGCCAAATCGCAGGGCTGTACGACCCACTCGGTCTTGCCACACCCGTGAAGCAGAAAGGGGTGATTCTCGTCAGAAGAGCTTTCCAGGAAGCAGGCAAGCTTACGAAGGACACCTGGGACCAACCTCTTTCCGACGAGCTCCGAGGGAAAGCAATTGGAGTATTTAAAGAATATGCCCGCCTATGTCGCATCAAGTTCCACAGAAGTATTACGCCGGCTGGCTGGAGAGGCAAACCTTGGGGGATCACATTCTCCGATGGAAGTTGTGAATCCTATGGTGCACCTGCGATGGGAGACGCCGGATGGTGTGGTAGTCCGACTGGTTGAATTGAAGGCTAAACTAACCCCCCTAGACCAAAAGGGTGATGCAGTTAAGGCTGAGGTCTGCGGGGCTGTCTTTGCCACACGCCTAAAAGAGTACATGTTGAAGCATGGGCGATTGGACGTAGAAAGGTGGTACCACTTCGTTGACAGTCAGACAGTGCTGGGAGCCATTCAAAGAGAGGGTTATGGCTTCCAAACATTCTTCGCGAATAGAATCGGGGAGATCCAGAAGGCTGGGCCTGTAACTGACTGGTGGTGGATCCCAGGTGAAGTCAATGTGGCTGATATGGTCACGAGGGGATGCTCTCCTGAGCAATTGGACATGGGCTCTGTATGGCAGAGGGGTCCTGACTTCCTTCTACTCCTGTCGAAACCTGGCCCATGAAATATGCCTCAGAGGTGGCAGCTGGTACTAGAGAGATAGTAAGCAAACTTCAGAGAAAGGCTTTCTCGGCAGTCCTAACCAGGGCTCAGATCAAGAAAGCTTCAAACCCAGATGACCCTGGTGGCAAGGCTACGGCGGGTATTGATAGTGGTAACCGAGCTTCTGAGTTCTCAGGAGATGGGAAAATCTCAGCTAGAATAAAAAGGATAGAGACGCTGTGGGGAGCTGGTCTTGTAGATCAGGTGGACCCATCAAGGTTCAGTTCTCTTAAAAACTCTTAGAGTTTTTAGAGAGTTAAACTCTGTGTAGTAGTAAGTTATGTCCACAGAGCTGTGAAGAAGTGGTTGGCCTGTAGTGGGAGAGCCTCCGTACCGTCAAAGTGGGAGGTAGTACCGACAGTGGAAGAACTCGAGTCTGCATTCCAAGACTTGTGCCTGGCAGCCCAGGAAGGTGTAACGTTTCCTGTGACGACACTGGATAGGCTCGTTGTTAGCAGGGATGAAGATTCAGGGCTCCTAAGATGCTATGGCAGGGTTCAAGCTGTTACCCATGAGAGGGTTGGAGTACCCCTACTTCCCTACAACGCGTGGGTCAGCACCCTTCTCACACGGGAGGCCCATGAAACTAACCACGAAGCCGTCGCAGGTACAGTTCTTCGGGTAAGGTCTAGAGCATGGGTAGTACAGGGGCCAAGGATTGCTAGGAACATCATCGACTCTGGAAAACCAAAGCAAAGATGTGCAAACAGGTAATGAGTGAGCTTCCACTTGAACAGACTAAGCCTGCTGCACCTTTCGAGTTCACAACACTGGACCTCTTCGGCCCATATGCCATCAGAGATGCCGTAAAACGGAGAACAAAGATGAAAGTGTGGGGGGTGGTATTCAGTTGTATGGCTTCCAGAGCTATGCATGCAGATACAGTGGGGAAAAAAAGTATTTAGTCAGCCACCAATTGTGCAAGTTCTCCTATTTAAAAAGATGAGAGAGCCCTGTAATTTTCATCACAGGTATACCTCAACTATGAGAGACAAAATGAGAAACAAAAATCCAGAAAATCACATTGTAGGATTTTTAAAGAATTTATTTGCAAATTATGGTGGAAAATAAGTATTTGGTCAATAACAAAATGTCATCTCAATACTTGTTATATACCCTTTGTTGGCAATGACAGAGGTCAAACGTTTTCTGTAAGTCTTCACAAGGTTTTCACACACTTTTGCTGGTATTTTGGCCCATTCCTCCATGCAAATCTCCTCTAGAGCAGTAATGTTTTGGGGCTGACGCTGGGTAACACGGACTTTCAACTCCCTCCAAAGATTTTCTATGGGGTTGAGATCTGGAGACTGGCTAAGCCACTCCAGGACCTTGAAATGCTTCTTACGAAGCCACTCCTTTGTTGCCCGGGCGGTGTGTTTGGGACATTGTCATGTTGAAAGACCCAGCCACGTTTCATCTTCAATGCCCTTGCTGATGGAAGGAGGTTTTCACTCAAAATCTCACGATACATGGCCCCATTCATTCTTTCATTTACACGGATCAGTCGTCCAGGTCCCTTTGCAGAAAAACAGCCCCAAAGCATGATGTTTCCACCCCCATGCTTCACAGTAGGTATGGTGTTCTTCGGATGCAACTCAGCATTCTTTCTCCTCCAAACACGACAAGTTGAGTTTTTACCAAAAAGTTCTATTTTGGTTTCATCTGACCATATGACATTCTCCCAATCCTCTTCTGGATCATCCAAATGCTCTCTAGCAAACTTCAAACGGGCCTGGATATGTACTGGTTTAAGCAGGGGGACACGTCTGGCACTGCAGGATTTGAGTCCCTGGTGGCGCTGTGTGTTACTGATGGTAGCTTTTGTTACTTTGGTCCCAGCTCTCCGGAGGTCATTCACTAGGTCCCCCCGTGTGGTTCTGGGATTTTTGCTCACAGTTCTGGTGATCATTTTGACCCCACAGGGTGAGATCTTGCGTGGAGCCCCAGATCGAGGGAGATTATCAGTGGTCTTGTATGTCTTCCATTTTCTAATAATTGCTCCCACAGTTGATTTCTTCACACCAAGCTGCTTACCTATTGCAGATTCAGTCTTCCCAGCCTGGTGCAGGTCTACAATTTTGTTTCTGGTGTCCTTTGACAGCTCTTTGGTCTTGGCCAAAGTGGAGTTTGGAGTGTGACTGTTTGAGGTTGTGGACAGGTGTCTTTTATACTGATAACGACTCCAAACAGATGCCATTAATACAGGTAACGAGTGGAGGACAGAGGAGCCTCTTAAAGAAAAGGTTACAGGTCTGTGAGAGCCAGAAATCTTGCTTGTTTGTAGGTGACCAAATACTTTTTACTTTTACTGAGGAATTTACCAATTAATTCATTAAAAATCCTACAATGTGATTTTCTACATTTTCTTTTCTTATTTTGTCTCTCCTAGTTCAGGTATACATATGATGAAAATTACAGGCCTCTCTCATCTTTTTAAGTGGGAGAACTTGCACAATTGGTGGCTGACTAAATACTTTTTTTCCCCACTGTATAGTGGAAGATCTGTCCACAGAAGGATTCCTAAAAACATATCAGCGCTTCACAGCCCTCAGGGGTCACCCACGGAAGCTCTGGTTAGATCAGGGCACCAACTTCGTGGGTGCCAGACCGATGTTACAGGAACTGTATGAGTTTCTGACGAACATTAACAGGGATCAGATCCAGAAGAAGGCAGCAGCTACAGGAACTGATTGGACGTGGGTATTTCATCCAGCGGACTCTCCCCACCGAAATGGGGCAGCTGAAGCAGCTGTCGTGTATTTAAGAAGGTGTTGAGCAGTGTTGGTGAAGAAAATAACCTAACAGCATTGGAGTTCCAGACCCTCCTGTACTTGGCTGCTAACCTGTCAAATGAGAGACCAATTGGTGCCAGGGCCCAAGTACAAGATGAAACCGTGGAAGTCATCACCCCTAACTCCCTTCTGCTTGGCCGTGCAGGGCCTAGTGGGGATACTAAAGGGTTTGAGTATCCAACTTACCCTACCGTACGACTGAGAGTGATCCAGATCGATAAGTATAAGATAAGAATAAGTTGATAAATTCTGGAAGCGGTGGAGTCAGCTAGCAGGTCCAGCGGGGGACCTAGTATGGTTAGCTGACCAGAACGCACGGAGGGGTCAGTTCAGGCTGGGTCAGGTGGTGGAAGCCTTCCCTGATATAAAAGGGGTGGTACGAGATGTGAAGGTGAGGATATGCCAAAGCTGTCCGGTTTCCAGTGGACAATCCAGGAGAAGCCAGGACGTTGAGAGTTGCCCCGCCACCATCCTTCATAGGGATGTTAGGAAGCTGGTGGTTTTGCTACCAGTGGAGGAGCAAGAAAAGACTTCCCCACCAGGTTGTGTTCCGGTTTTGGATCAAGACCCCCTGCCGGGCATCTTTGAGGCTGGTGGAGTGATCGGCGAAGGATCCCAGAATGTCAAGAAGAACAATTTGTGTTGTTAATGGATGTTAAAACCTCTTTGATTTCTTAGATAGTTCTGTTAAGATGTAGTACCTCCATAAAAATATGAGCGCATAAGCATGGGGTGAAATTTAACATCACTAACCCGACGTGCTATAGTGGCCTACTTGGATCTAGAGATCAGTAGGCCAAGTGGGAGGTGTAGGATTTTCCAGTAGAAACTTTATTTCCTGATGTAAGTGTGGGAAGTTAAAGATACTGTGTTTGACTTTAATAGATGTTCATGACTGTTAGACGTATACATGAATGACGCAACTGCGGAGTAAATGCAGTTGTAGTGCAGCTATGGCAACAATGTTTGTAGTGTAGCCATAGCAATGTTTGTTGCTTTAAAAGTGCAACTATAGCAACGGTTTGTTTATTATTTCTGATTGCCTGTCGGAACCCGCACGACGCGTCGGTTTACAACCTAATACAACCTAAACGTTGCTAAACGTAACTAATAGTTCAGCTAAAGGTTACTAAAAGTTCCTGGAAGTTCATAATAGGCCACAGAAAGTTCCTAATGGTCCTTAGAGTCACTAAATGTTCAGTTGGAAGTTCGTCCAGCTCACAGTTTATGTAGTGTGTGTGCGTGTGAAATAAAGAGTGTGGAAACTACGAGTTGTATCTGCCGTGCTTGTTCCGACAACCCATCCAGAGGGGAGACTATCGAAGAGTAAATATGTACAGAGAGAATAGAGAATCATATTGTGCATGTGAGTGTGTGTGTGAGAGTGTGTGTGTGTGTTAAATCAAAGTCTAAAAAATCAAGCTCTGTTGATAAGCAAGTGGTGTTAGTGTTGCTGAGAATATATTGTGTGTATGTGCATGTGTGCACATGTGTGTGTGCACGTGTGTGTGTGCAAGTAAATTCAAATGATGAAAAGATAGATCATACAGAGGGTCCGTTCTCCTATTGGATGTGTGCACCGTGTTTATGTAGGTGCATCTTTGAAGTCTAGAAGAACATTGTAGTTTTATCTGGCCAGTCATGCCACCACGCGCAACCATGAAGAGGAGATTAAATTTTGAAGAGGCACTTGCTGCCATTTTGAGGTCCCCCAAGGCCACTGATGAAAACACATCATCCTCTGACAGCCAGGAAGTATCCGCATAGGAGTTTTGTCCAGAGGAGGACCTTGGCAGCACCACTGGGGAGGAAGAGGGAGAAGAAGAGCAAGAGGAGGAAGAGGAAGAGGAGGAAGAGGAAGAGGAAGAAGAACAAGCGGAGGAAATGGATGACAGCAACTGGAGATTTCACTGGAGTTCCAAAAATGGTAAAGTGACAAGGGTGTAGATTTGCGTTTGACATTGGTGGGGGCCTAAGATTCCAATGAAATTTAACCCCTCCTGCACCCAATGAGAATCTGTTATTGTTTAGGTGGTGATCAAATTATTGTCCATGCTACTACACCCTTGCAAAGTGATGCTCCCACTAATGAACAAAGGTGTCTATTTGTCACATTTTGCTCTGAGGTCAGGATGATCAGCAGCCTCTAGAGCGCCTTTAACCTTTTGTTTTCCTGAGGACATGCATTCCAGTGTGGAGCTACTGTGCCAAATGCGAAATGTCTTTTTTTAGTTTTTATTTTTTTTTTAATTTAGATACTTTATTAATCCCAGAGGGAAATTCTTTACGGCTGCTGCCAAGCAGTGTCATACAATGACTAGCAAGGCGCGCCACAGGCTAGGGTGAAGTGTCTTGCCCAAGAACACACAACAGTGACTAGGGAGGAGTTGGAACCACCAACCTTCCGGTTACTGGATAACCCTGCTATACCACTGCGCCACTGCTGTCCCCAAAAATGCATCATGATGCACCACCGTGCTGCCGCAGAGGACTGCAAGAGGACAGCAAGAAGGTTCCTGGTTCCATTCTGACTGGGGTGGCGATTTTGTGTGGAATGTGCATGTTCTCCCTGTGCCTGCGTGGGTTCTCTCCGGGTACTCAGGCTTCCTCCACATTCTAAAGACAAGTTAGGTTAATTGGTCACTGTAAGCTGCCTGTAGGTGTGAGTGTGAGTGTGAATGGTTGTTTGTCTGTGTTGCCCTGCGATGGACTGGTGACCTGTGCAGGGTGTACCCCGCCTCTCACCCGAAGTTAGCTGGGATAGGCTCCAGAACACCCCCCCCCACCCCTCCAACCATGTGACCCTGCACTGCAGGATGAAGCGGGTCAGAAGATGATGAATGTCATCTGCACTGTTTAAAACACATGCAAAACACATTGATATGATTATATAATATATATAAAATATATATATAAATGTTCTATATCTAATTAAATCTGAAGTTATTTAAAAAAAATTATTTTTGAATTTATAAATGACATTGTTATTGTACTTTTAAAAATATTGCGTATTTTCTGTTTTCTTCCAAAAAATCATCCATTTTATGACATAAATAGAATAAATACATAAAAAACTTTATATCTATGGTTAGGTCTGACATTGCTGAAAAGAAAGAAAAAAAAAGTAAAAAAAATATTTATATATGGCATTGTTATAGCACTTTTAAGGTGAGGTACACGTTTGGGCCCTAGGGGTCCGAGTGTGAGTTTTTTGAATAATGGCTTATTACTGCAATAATAATAATGCATCAAAATCAATTTTGTTATCAATTATTGACTTAGTCAAGGCTGTAAATTCCTCATATCAAGTGACTTACCTGGCACCTCAGTTTTAAAAATCTTGCATATTTTCAGTTGTTCTGTTTATGAATTACATATTTGTATGACAAAAATAACACAAAACCACAACATTCTGACATTGCTGAAAAGAAATTAAAAAAAATGAAAAAAAAAATATTTATATATGACATTGTTATAGCACTTTTAAGAGAGGTACACGTTTGGGCCCTAGGGGTCCGAACGTAGCCAAAATCGAAGGGTGCCCTGAGGGTTAAACAAACTAAACTGTCCGATGTTATTGATCTTATCTGAACGGCAGCAGGTCATTTCTGTCTCCACATGGTCGGGCGTACACACACAGACACGTTTGAACACAAACACACACAGGTACTTGTGCACACATACAGGTGAGCACACTCCCACCAGCAGGTAGAGAGCTCGTGTCGTTGCTCATGGTATGCTAATTGGATAGACTGACCTCCAGTAGCTATGCTAAGCTAAGCTAAGGGCAGTGAGGCCAGACCCATCCCCCCAGAGCTGTAACCCTAGGGGAAACACTTCAGTCTAATATGGCACCGCTACTATGGAACCAGTCACCAACCTGGGTCTGAGAGGCAGACGCCGCCTCCACCTCTAAGACCAGACTTAAAACCTTTCTGTTCAGTAAAGCGTATATTTAGCCTTGAACAGTGTGTAGGGCTGATAGGTATAGATACAGGTACTTGTGGATGTGGCCTCAGCCACAGGTAGAACAGGTATCATGGGGGGCCTTAACTTTTAGCAGCTATGCTGCTCTAGGCCTACGCTGTAGTGGGCACAAACATGACCCACTGAGCAGTTCCCTGTCCCCTCAAATCCCCCTCTGACCTCTCCTCTATTCTCGTCAGTCTGGTTCATACTAGTGACTTGTGTCATAAGCTGTTTGCTGTGGTAGTTTTGTGCCTCTCTCTGCCTCCAGATCTGCATGCTGACCTGCAGTCCTATCATCGCTGTTTCATCTAGGTTGGCAACTGTTGGCCTGTCTGTCTGTCTGTCTGTCTGTCTGTCGGTCTGTCGGTCTGTCTGTCTGTCTGCCTGTCTGTCTGTCTGTATGCCTGCCTGTCTGTCTGTCTGTCCCTCTGCCTGCCTGTCTTTCTGTCTGTCTGCCCGTCTGTCTGCATGCCTGCCTGTCTGTCTGTCAGCAGGAAGGTCCTCCTTATGAGTCGGGTCCTGTTCAGGGTCTCTTCCTGTTAAAGGGAGTTTTTCCTGACACTGTGGCTCTTAAGGGGGTTCAGGCTCTGGGTCTCTGTGAAGCTTTGAGACAATTTCTGATTGTTGTTATAATAATAATAACATTATACATGGAGCTGACTGGGCAGTGACCATTAGCTGACAAAGGAGGACAGACTGAGAAGTTCCCTAAAGAACTAAGTCTCCAGTCTCCAGCGTGGCCACAATCTTTACTCCACACACATGGTTTTTCCTCCACAGAACTAGTAAAATCTTCCTCTGTCAACAGAACCTGAAACACCAACAGACTCAGACTACTGCTGGCTACCTAACCTAACTCCTGCGGTGTTAACTGAGTGAGAGTTCCCTCAAGGCATTTTATTTTGAAAGTCTACAGAACCTCTGGTGTTCTGGTGCCTGACTTCCTGTCTGCTCCATCTGGTTGGTGATAATTGATGTGTCTGGAGCACGACACAGCGTCAAAAGAGAACCGGAGCGGATCTTTAGTGGAGCAGAGCGGGCTGTGGTTTCTGGGATGCTTCAGAAATGTGCTGCTACACGTCAAACATTTCTGATCCTGACATGCTGCACATGTGAACAGGACGACATGAAGTTCAGGTTCTTTCTCACACACAGCTTACCTTCTCTCCATATCTTCTGTTTCATCTCCTCCAGTTCACCTGCACAGAAGAAACACAAATGTACACATTACATTAAGTCGAGGTTTGTTTACACAAGTACACATAACTGACTGATGATCATTTCTGGTCTTCATCTGTTTTTAATCGATCAGCTGATCTACACCTTGTTCTTTTATTAAACAAACTAAACAGTCTGATGTTATTGATCTTATCTGAACGGCAGCAGGTCATTTCTGTCTCCACATGGTCGGGCGTACACACACAGACACGTTTGAACACAAACACACACAGGTACTTGTGCACACATACAGGTGAGCACACTCCCACCAGCAGGTAGAGAGCTCGTGTCGTTGCTCATGGTATGCTAATTGGATAGACTGACCTCCAGTAGCTATGCTAAGCTAAGCTAAGGGCAGTGAGGCCAGACCCATCCCCCCAGAGCTGTAACCCTAGGGGAAACACTTCAGTCTAATATGGCACCGCTACTATGGAACCAGTCACCAATCTGGGTCTGAGAGGCAGACGCCGCCTCCACCTCTAAGACCAGACTTAAAACCTTTCTGTTCAGTAAAGCGTATATTTAGCCTTGAACAGTGTGTAGGGCTGATAGGTATAGATACAGGTACTTGTGGACGTGGCCTCAGCCGCAGGTAGAACAGGTATCATGGGGGCCTTAACTTTTAGCAGCTATGCTGCTCTAGGCCTACACTGTAGTGGGCAAAAAACATGACCCACTGAGCAGTTCCCTGTCCCCTCAATTCCCCCTCTGACCTCTCCTCTATTCTCGTTAATAATAATAATAATGCATTGGTCTTATATTGCGCTTTTCTGCTCTGTTGGGCAGGCACTCAAAGCGCTTACATTGAGATGCATTATTCTTTCACACCACATTCACACAGTGGCAGTGGTAAGCTACCAGTGGTAGCCACAGCTCCCCAGGGGGAGACTGACGGAGACGTGGCTGCCAAGGTGCGCCTACGGCCTCTCCGACCACCGCCGATTCATTCATACGCCAGTGAGTGCACTGGAGGCAATACGGGTAAAGTGCCTTGCCCAAGGACACACAACAATGACTAGGGAGGAGCTGGGGTCGAACCGCCGACCTTCCGGTTATTGGACAACCCTGCTCACCACTGAGCCACTGCTGCCCACTGGTTCGTTAGTTCGTTAGTCTGGTTCATACTAGTGACTTGTGTCATAAGCTGTTTGCTGTGGTAGTTTTGTGCCTCTCTCTGCCTCCAGATCTGCATGCTGACCTGCAGTCCTATCATCGCTGTTTCATCTAGCTTGGCAACGTCTGTCTGTCTGTCTGTCTGTCTGTCTGCCTGCCTGCCTGCCTGTCTATCTGTCTGCCTGCCTATCTGTCTGCCTGCCTAGCTGTCTGCCTGTCTGTCTCTTTGCCTGCCTGCCGGTCTGTCTCTCTGCCTGTCTGTCTGTCTGCATGCCTGTCTGTCTGTCTGCATGCCTGCCTATCTGCCTGTCTGTCTCTCTGCCTGCCTGTCTATCTGTCTGTCTGCCTGCCTGGCTGTCTCCCTGTCTGTCTGCTCGTCTGCCTGTCTGTCTGTCTCTCTGCCTGATTGTCTGTCTATGCCTGTCTGTCTGCCTGCCTGTCTGTCTGCCTGTCTCTCTGCCTGCCTGCCTGTCTCTCTGCCTCTGCCTGTCTGTCTGCCTGCCTGTCTGTCTGTCTCTCTGCCTGTCTGTCTGCCTGCCTGTCTGTCTGTCTCTCTGCCTGCCTGTCTGTCTCTCTGGCTGCCTGCCTGTCTGTCTCTCTGCCTGCTTGCCTGCCTGTCTGCATATCTGCCTGTCTGCATATCTGCCTGTCTGTCTGTCTTTCTGCCTGTCTGTCTCTCTGCCTGCCTGCCTGTCTGTCTGCTTGTCTGTCTCTCTGCCTGCCTGTCTGTCTGCCTGTGTGTCTGTCTGCCTGCCTACCTGCCTGTCTGTCTCTCTGTCTGCCTGTCTGTCTCTCTGCCTGCTTGCCTGCCTGTCTGCATATCTGCCTGTCTGCATATCTGCCTGTCTGTCTTTCTGCCTGTCTGTCTGTCTTTCTGCCTGTCTGTCTCTCTGCCTGCCTGCCTGTCTGTCTGCTTGTCTGTCTCTCTGCCTGCCTGTCTGTCTGTCTGCCTGACTGCCTCTTGTCTGCCTGTCTGTCTGCCTCTCTGCCTGCCTGTCTGCCTGCCTGTCTGTCTGTCTGCCTGTCTGTCTCCGACTGTCAGCAGGAAGGTCCTCCTTATGAGTCGGGTCCTGTTCAGGGTTTCTTCCTGTTAAAGGGAGTTTTTCCTGACACTGTGGCTCTTAAGGGGGTTCAGGCTCTGGGTCTCTGTGAAGCTTTGAGACAATTTCTGATTGTTGTTCTAATAATAATAACATTATACATGGAGCTGACTGGGCAGTGACGATTAGCTGACAAAGGAGGACAGACTGAGAAGTTCCCTAAAGAACTAAGTCTCCAGTCTGCCAGCGTGGCCACAATCTTTACTCCACACACATGGTTTTTCCTCCACAGAACTAGTAAAATCTTCCTCTGTCAACAGAACCTGAAACACCAACAGACTCAGACTACTGCTGGCTACCTAACCTAACTCCTGCGGTGTTAACTGAGTGAGAGTTCCCTCAAGGCATTTTATTTTGAAAGTCTACAGAACCTCTGGTGTTCTGGTGCCTGACTTCCTGTCTGCTCCATCTGGTTGGTGATAATTGATGTGTCTGGAGCACGACACAGCGTCAAAAGAGAACCGGAGTGGATCTTTAGTGGAGCAGAGCGGGCTGTGGTTTCTGGGATGCTTCAGAAATGTGCTGCTACACGTCAAACATTTCTGATCCTGACATGCTGCACATGTGAACAGGACGACATGAAGTTCAGGTTCTCTCTCACACAGCTTACATTCTTTCCGTGGCTCCTGTCTGTCCTCCAGTTTACCTGCACAGAAGAAACACAAATGTACACATTACATTAAGTCGAGGTTTGTTTACACAAGTACACATAACTGACTGATGATCATTTCTGGTCTTCATCTGTTTTTAATCGATCAGCTGATCTACACCTTGTTCTTTTATTAACAAACTAAACAGTCTGATGTTATTGATCTTATCTGAACGGCAGCAGGTCATTTCTGTCTCCACATGGTCGGGCGTACACACACAGACACGTTTGAACACAAACACACACAGGTACTTGTGCACACATACAGGTGAGCACACTCCCACCAGCAGGTAGAGAGCTCGTGTCGTTGCTCATGGTATGCTAATTGGACAGACTGACCTCCAGTAGCTATGCTAAGCTAAGCTAAGGGCAGTGAGGCCAGACCCATCCCCCCAGAGCTGTAACCCTAGGGGAAACACTTCAGTCTAATATGGCACCGCTACTATGGAACCAGTCACCAACCTGGGTCTGAGAGGCAGACGCCGCCTCCACCTCTAAGACCAGACTTAAAACCTTTCTGTTCAGTAAAGCGTATATTTAGCCATGAACAGTGTGTAGGGCTGATAGGTATAGATACAGGTACTTGTGGACGTGGCCTCAGCCACAGGTAGAACAGGTATCATGGGGGGCCTTAACTTTTAGCACAAACATGACCCACTGAGCAGTTCCCTGTCCCCTCAAATCCCCCTCTGACCTCTCCTCTATTCTCGTTAGTCTGGTTCATACTAGTGACTTGTGTCATAAGCTGTTTGCTGTGGTAGTTTTGTGCCTCTCTCTGCCTCCAGATCTGCATGCTGACCTGCAGTCCTATCATCGCTGTTTCATCTAGCTTGGCAGCGTCTGTCTACCTGTCTGCATATCTGTCTGTCTGCCTGTCTGTCTGCCTCTCTGTCTGTCTGTCTGCCTGCCTGCCTGTCTGTCTGCCTGTCTGTCTGTCTATCTTTCTGCCTGTCTGCCTGCCTCTCTGCATGCCTGCCTGCCTGCCTGTCTGTCTGTCTGTCTGCCTGTCTGTCTGCCTGACTGCATATCTGCCTGTCTGTCTGTCTGCCTGTCTCTCTGTCTGCCTACCTGTGTGTCTTTCTGCCTGTCTGTCTGTCTCTCTGCCTGCCTGTCTGTCTGCTTGTCTGTCTCTCTGCCTGTCTGTCTGTCTCGTCTGCCTGTCTGTCTGTCTGCCTGCCCGCCTGCCTGTCTGTCTGTCTGCCTGCCCGCCTGCCTGTCTGTCTGCCTGAATGCCTGTCTGTCTCTTGTCTGCCTGCCTGTCTGCCTCTCTGCCTGCCTGTCTCTCTACCTGCCTGCCTGCCTGTCTTTCTGCCTGTCTGTCTCCGACTGTCAGCAGGAAGGTCCTCCTTATGAGTCGGGTCCTGTTCAGGGTTTCTTCCTGTTAAAGGGAGTTTTTCCTGACACTGTGGTTCTTAAGGGGGTTCAGGCTCTGGGTCTCTGTGAAGCTTTGAGACAATTTCTGATTGTTGTTATAATAATAATAATAACATTATACATGGCAGCTGACTGGGCAGTGACCATTAGCTGACAAAGGAGGACAGACTGAGAAGTTCCCTAAAGAACTAAGTCTCCAGTCTCCAGCGTGGCCACAATCTTTACTCCACACACATGGTTTTTCCTCCACAGAACTAGTAAAATCTTCCTCTGTCAACAGAACCTGAAACACCAACAGACTCAGACTACTGCTGGCTACCTAACCTAACTCCTGCGGTGTTAACTGAGTGAGAGTTCCCTCAAGGCATTTTATTGTGAAAGTCTACAGAACCTCTGGTGTTCTGGTGCCTGACTTCCTGTCTGCTCCATCTGGTTGGTGATAATTGATGTGTCTGGAGCACGACACAGCGTCAAAAGAGAACCGGAGCGGATCTTTAGTGGAGCAGAGCGGGCTGTGGTTTCTGGGATGCTTCAGAAATGTGCTGCTACACGTCAAACATTTCTGATCCTGACATGCTGCACATGTGAACAGGACGACATGAGGTTCAGGTTCTCTCTCACACAGCTTACGTTCTCTCAGTAGCTTCTGTTCCATCTCCAGTTCACCTGCACAGAAGAAACACAAATGTACACATTACATTAAGTCAAGGTTTGTTTACACAAGTACACATAACTGACTGATGATCATTTCTGGTCTTCATCTGTTTTTAATTGATCAGCTGATCTACACCTTGTTCTTTTATTAAACAAACTAAACAGTCTGATGTTATTGATCTTATCTGAACGGCAGCAGG
Source organism: Parambassis ranga (assembly GCF_900634625.1). Classification (NCBI taxonomy): domain Eukaryota; kingdom Metazoa; phylum Chordata; class Actinopteri; family Ambassidae; genus Parambassis; species Parambassis ranga. The sequence continues at coordinate 12,260,905 of NC_041038.1, read as the reverse complement.
TCATTTCTGTCTCCACATGGTCGGGCGTACACACACAGACACGTTTGAACACAAACACACACAGGTACTTGTGCACACATACAGGTGAGCACACTCCCACCAGCAGGTAGAGAGCTCGTGTCGTTGCTCATGGTATGCTAATTGGATAGACTGACCTCCAGTAGCTATGCTAAGCTAAGCTAAGGGCAGTGAGGCCAGACCCATCCCCCCAGAGCTGTAACCCTAGGGGAAACACTTCAGTCTAATATGGCACCGCTACTATGGAACCAGTCACCAACCTGGGTCTGAGAGGCAGACGCCGCCTCCACCTCTAAGACCAGACTTAAAACCTTTCTGTTCAGTAAAGTGTATATTTAGCCTTGAACAGTGTGTAGGGCTGATAGGTATAGATACAGGTACTTGTGGACGTGGCCTCAGCCACAGGTAGAACAGGTATCATGGGGGCCTTAACTTTTAGCAGCTATGCTGCTCTAGGCCTACGCTGTAGTGGGCACAAACATGACCCACTGAGCAGTTCCCTGTCCCCTCAAATCCCCCTCTGACCTCTCCTCTATTCTCATTAGTCTGGTTCATACTAGTGACTTGTGTCATAAGCTGTTTGCTGTGGTAGTTTTGTGCCTCTCTCTGCCTCCAGATCTGCATGCTGACCTGCAGTCCTATCATCGCTGTTTCATCTAGCTTGGCAACGTCTGCCTGTCTCCCTGTCTCCCTGTCTGTCTGCCTGCCTGCCTATCTGCCTGTCTGTCTCTCTGACTGCCTTCCTGTCTCTCTGCCTGCCTGTCTGTCTCTCTGCCTGATTGTCTGTCTGTCTGTCTATGCCTGTCTGTCTGCCTGCCTGTCTGCCTGACTGCATGTCTGTTTGCCTGTCTCTCTGCCTGCCTGCCTGTCTGTCTCCCTCTGCCTGTCTGTCTGTCTCTCTGCCTACCTGCCTGCCTGTCTGTCTGTCTGTCTCTCTGCCTGCTTGCCTGCCTGCCTGTCTGTCTATCTCTCTGCCTGCCTGCCTGTCTGTCTCTCTGCCTGTCTGTCTGTCTGTCTCTCTGCCTGCCTGCCTGTCTGCTTGTCTGTCTCTCTGCCTGCCTGCCTGTCTGACTGCCTCTTGTCTGCCTGTCTGTCTGCCTCTCTGCCTGCCTGTCTCTCTACCTGCCTGCCTGTCTGTCTCTCTGCCTGTCTGCCTGCCTGCCTGTCTGTCTGTCTGTCTGTCTGTCTGTCTCTCTGCCAGCCTGCCTGCCTGTCTCCCTGTCCGTCTGCCTGCCTGCCTATCTGCCTTCCTGTCTCTCTGCCTGCCTGTCTATCTGTCTCTCTGCCTGATTGTCTGTCTGTCTGTCTATGCCTGTCTGTCTGCCTGCCTGTCTGCCTGTCTGTTTCTCTGCCTCCTTGTCTGTCTGCCTCTGCCTGTCTGCCTGCCTGTCTGTCTGTCTCTCTGCCTGCCTGTCTGCCTGTGTGTCTGTCTGCCTGCCTACCTGCCTGCCTGTCTGTCTCTCTGCCTGCTTGCCTGCCTGTCTGTCTATCTCTCTGCCTGCCTGTCTGCATATCTGCCTGTCTGTCTGTCTGCCTGCCTGCCTGTCTGTCTGCCTGTCTGTCTCTCTGCCTGCCTGCCTGTCTGTCTGACTGCCTCTTGTCTGCCTGTCTGTCTGCCTCTCTGCCTGCCTGTCTCTCTACCTGCCTGCCTGTCTGTCTCTCTGCCTGTCTGTCTGTCTGCGTGCCTGACTGTCTGTCTGTCTGCCTGTCTGTCTCTCTGCCAGCCTGCCTGCCTGTCTGCCTGCCTGCCTGTCTGCCTGCCTGTCTGTCTCCGACTGTCAGCAGGAAGGTTCTCCTTATGAGTCGGGTCCTGTTCAGGGTCTCTTCCTGTTAAAGGGAGTTTTTCCTGACACTGTGGCTCTTAAGGGGGTTCAGGCTCTGGGTCTCTGTGAAGCTTTGAGACAATTTCTGATTGTTGTTCTAATAATAATAACATTATACATGGCAGCTGACTGGGCAGTGACCATTAGCTGACAAAGGAGGACAGACTGAGAAGTTCCCTAAAGAACTAAGTCTCCAGTCTGCCAGCGTGGCCACAATCTTTACTCCACACACATGGTTTTTCCTCCACAGAACTAGTAAAATCTTCCTCTGTCAACAGAACCTGAAACACCAACAGACTCAGACTACTGCTGGCTACCTAACCTAACTCCTGCGGTGTTAACTGAGTGAGAGTTCCCTCAAGGCATTTTATTTTGAAAGTCTACAGAACCTCTGGTGTTCTGGTGCCTGACTTCCTGTCTGCTCCATCTGGTTGGTGATAATTGATGTGTCTGGAGCACGACACAGCGTCAAAAGAGAACCGGAGCGGATCTTTAGTGGAGCAGAGCGGGCTGTGGTTTCTGGGATGCTTCAGAAATGTGCTGCTACACGTCAAACATTTCTGATCCTGACATGCTGCACATGTGAACAGGACGACATGAAGTTCAGGTTCTCTCACACACACAGCTTACATTCTCTCAGTAGCTCCTGTTTCATCTCCTCCAGTTCACCTGCACAGAAGAAACACAAATGTACACATTACATTAAGTCGAGGTTTGTTTACACAAGTACACATAACTGACTGATGATCATTTCTGGTCTTCATCTGTTTTTAATCGATCAGCTGATCTACACCTTGTTCTTTTATTAAACAAACTAAACAGTCTGATGTTATTGATCTTATCTGAACGGCAGCAGGTCATTTCTGTCTCCACATGGTCGGGCGTACACACACAGACACGTTTGAACACAAACACACACAGGTACTTGTGCACACATACAGGTGAGCACACTCCCACCAGCAGGTAGAGAGCTCGTGTGGTTGCTCATGGTATGCTAATTGGACAGACTGACCTCCAGTAGCTATGCTAAGCTAAGCTAAGGGCAGTGAGGCCAGACCCATCCCCCCAGAGCTGTAACCCTAGGGGAAACACTTCAGTCTAATATGGCACCGCTACTATGGAACCAGTCACCAACCTGGGTCTGAGAGGCAGACGCCGCCTCCACCTCTAAGACCAGACTTAAAACCTTTCTGTTCAGTAAAGCGTATATTTAGCCTTGAACAGTGTGTAGGGCTGATAGGTATAGATACAGGTACTTGTGGACGTGGCCTCAGCCACAGGTAGAACAGGTATCATGGGGGGCCTTAACTTTTAGCAGCTATGCTGCTCTAGGCCTACGCTGTAGTGGGCACAAACATGACCCACTGAGCAGTTCCCTGTCCCCTCAAATCCCCCTCTGACCTCTCCTCTATTCTCATTAGTCTGGTTCATACTAGTGACTTGTGTCATAAGCTGTTTGCTGTGGTAGTTTTGTGCCTCTCTCTGCCTCCAGATCTGCATGCTGACCTGCAGTCCTATCATCGCTGTTTCATCTAGCTTGGCAGCGTCTGTCTACCTGTCTGCATATCTGTCTGTCTGCCTGTCTGTCTGCCTCTCTGTCTGTCTGTCTGCCTGCCTGTCTGTCTGCCTGTCTGTCTGTCTGTCTATCTTTCTGCCTGTCTGCCTGCCTCTCTGCATGCCTGCCTGCCTGCCTGTCTGTCTGTCTGTCTGCCTGTCTGTCTGCCTGACTGCATATCTGCCTGTCTGTCCGTCTGCCTGTCTCTCTGTCTGCCTACCTGTGTGTCTTTCTGCCTGTCTGTCTGTCTCTCTGCCTGCCTGTCTGTCTGCTTGTCTGTCTCTCTGCCTGTCTGTCTGTCTGTCTGCCTGCCCGCCTGCCTGTCTGTCTGTCTGCCTGCCCGCCTGCCTGTTTGTCTGCCTGAATGCCTGTCTGTCTCTTGTCTGCCTGCCTGTCTGCCTCTCTGCCTGCCTGTCTCTCTACCTGCCTGCCTGTCTGTCTCTCTGCCTGTCTTTCTGCCTGTCTGTCTGTCTGTCTGTCAGCAGGAAGGTCCTCCTTATGAGTCGGGTCCTGTTCAGGGTCTCTTCCTGTTAAAGGGAGTTTTTCCTGACACTGTGGCTCTTAAGGGGGTTCAGGCTCTGGGTCTCTGTGAAGCTTTGAGACAATTTCTGATTGTTGTTCTAATAATAATAACATTATACATGGCAGCTGACTGGGCAGTGACCATTAGCTGACAAAGGAGGACAGACTGAGAAGTTCCCTAAAGAACTAAGTCTCCAGTCTGCCAGCGTGGCCACAATCTTTACTCCACACACATGGTTTTTCCTCCACAGAACTAGTAAAATCTTCCTCTGTCAACAGAACCTGAAACACCAACAGACTCAGACTACTGCTGGCTACCTAACCTAACTCCTGCGGTGTTAACTGAGTGAGAGTTCCCTCAAGGCATTTTATTGTGAAAGTCTACAGAACCTCTGGTGTTCTGGTGCCTGACTTCCTGTCTGCTCCATCTGGTTGGTGATAATTGATGTGTCTGGAGCACGACACAGCGTCAAAAGAGAACCGGAGCGGATCTTTAGTGGAGCAGAGCGGGCTGTGGTTTCTGGGATGCTTCAGAAATGTGCTGCTACACGTCAAACATTTCTGATCCTGACATGCTGCACATGTGAACAGGACGACATGAGGTTCAGGTTCTCTCACACACAGCTTACGTTCTCTCAGTAGCTTCTGTTCCATCTCCAGTTCACCTGCACAGAAGAAACACAAATGTACACATTACATTAAGTCGAGGTTTGTTTACACAAGTACACATAACTGACTGATGATCATTTCTGGTCTTCATCTGTTTTTAATTGATCAGCTGATCTACACCTTGTTCTTTTATTAAACAAACTAAACAGTCTGGTGTTATTGATCTTATCTGAACGGCAGCAGGTCATTTCTGTCTCCACATGGTCGGGCGTACACACACAGACACGTTTGAACACAAACACACACAGGTACTTGTGCACACATACAGGTGAGCACACTCCCACCAGCAGGTAGAGAGCTCGTGTCGTTGCTCATGGTATGCTAATTGGATAGACTGACCTCCAGTAGCTATGCTAAGCTAAGCTAAGGGCAGTGAGGCCAGACCCATCCCCCCAGAGCTGTAACCCTAGGGGAAACACTTCAGTCTAATATGGCACCGCTACTATGGAACCAGTCACCAACCTGGGTCTGAGAGGCAGACGCCGCCTCCACCTCTAAGACCAGACTTAAAACCTTTCTGTTCAGTAAAGCGTATATTTAGCCTTGAACAGTGTGTAGGGCTGATAGGTATAGATACAGGTACTTGTGGACGTGGCCTCAGCCACAGGTAGAACAGGTATCATGGGGGGCCTTAACTTTTAGCAGCTATGCTGCTCTAGGCCTACGCTGTAGTGGGCACAAACATGACCCACTGAGCAGTTCCCTGTCCCCTCAAATCCCCCTCTGACCTCTCCTCTATTCTCATTAGTCTGGTTCATACTAGTGACTTGTGTCATAAGCTGTTTGCTGTGGTAGCCTGCGTGTCTGCCTGTCTGTCTGCCTGCCTACCTGCCTGCCTGTCTGTCTGCCTGCCTGTCTGTCTGTCTGTCTGTCTATCTCTCTGCCTGCTTGTCTGTCTGTCTGCCTGCCTGTCTGCATATCTGCCTGTCTGTCTGTCTGCCTGTCTGTCTCTCTGCCTGCCTGTCTGTCTCTCTGCCTGATTGTCTGTCTGTCTGTCTATGCCTGTCTGTCTGCCTGCCTGTCTGCCTGACGGCATGTGTGTTTGCCTGTCTCTCTGTCTCTCTGCCTGCCTGCCTGCCTGTCTGTCTGTCTCTCTGCCTGCCTGTCTACCTGCCTGCCTGTCTATCTATCTCTCTGCCTGCCTGCCTGACTGCATATCTGCCTGTCTGTCTGTCTGCCTGTCTGTCTCTCTGCCTGCCTGTCTGCTTGTCTGTCTCTCTGCCTGCCTGTCTGACTGCCTCTTGTCTGCCTGTCTGTCTGCCTCTCTGCCTGCCTGTCTCTCTACCTGCCTGACTGTCTGTCTGTCTGCCTGCCTGCCTGTCTGTCTGTCTGCCTCTCTGCCAGCCTGCCTGCCTGCCTATCTGCCTTCCTGTCTCTCTGCCTGCCTGTCTGTCTGTCTCTCTGCCTGATTGTCTGTCTGTCTGTCTATGCCTGTCTGTCTGCCTGCCTGTCTGCCTGACTGCATGTCTGTTTGCCTGTCTCTCTGTCTCTCTGCCTGCCTGCCTGTCTGTCTCCCTCTGCCTGTCTGTCTGTCTCTCTGCCTGCCTGCCTGTCTGTCTCTCTGCCTCCTTGTCTGTCTGCCTCTGCCTGTCTGTCTGTCTCTCTGCCTGCCTGCCTGCCTGTCTGTCTGTCTGACTGCCTCTCTGCCTGCCTGTCTCTCTACCTGCCTGCCTGTCTGTCTCTCTGCCTGTCTGTCTGTCTGCGTGCCTGACTGTCTGTCTGTCTGCCTGCCTGCCTGTCTGCCTGCCTGTCTGTCCCCGACTGTCAGCAGGAAGGTCCTCCTCATGAGTCGGGTCCTGTTCAGGGTTTCTTCCTGTTAAAGGGAGTTTTTCCTGACACTGTGGTTCTTAAGGGGGTTCAGGCTCTGGGTCTCTGTGAAGCTTTGAGACAATTTCTGATTGTTGTTATAATAATAATAATAACATTATACATGGAGCTGACTGGGCAGTGACCATTAGCTGACAAAGGAGGACAGACTGAGAAGTTCCCTAAAGAACTAAGTCTCCAGTCTGCCAGCGTGGCCACAATCTTTACTCCACACACATGGTTTTTCCTCCACAGAACTAGTAAAATCTTCCTCTGTCAACAGAACCTGAAACACCAACAGACTCAGACTACTGCTGGCTACCTAACCTAACTCCTGCGGTGTTAACTGAGTGAGAGTTCCCTCAAGGCATTTTATTTTGAAAGTCTACAGAACCTCTGGTGTTCTGGTGCCTGACTTCCTGTCTGCTCCATCTGGTTGGTGATAATTGATGTGTCTGGAGCACGACACAGCGTCAAAAGAGAACCGGAGCGGATCTTTAGTGGAGCAGAGCGGGCTGTGGTTTCTGGGATGCTTCAGAAATGTGCTGCTACACGTCAAACATTTCTGATCCTGACATGCTGCACATGTGAACAGGACGACATGAAGTTCAGGTTCTCTCTCACACAGCTTACGTTCTCTCTGTAGCTCCTGTTCCATCTCCAGTTCACCTGCACAGAAGAAACACAAATGTACACATTACATTAAGTCGAGGTTTGTTTACACAAGTACACATAACTGACTGATGATCATTTCTGGTCTTCATCTGTTTTTAATCGATCAGCTGATCTACACCTTGTTCTTTTATGAAACAAACTAAACAGTCTGATGTTATTGATCTTATCTGCACAGAGCACCTCCTGCTGTGAGCTGCATGGATGGATGAAACAGACCCGTTAGAGTCCAGACCATGTTCACTGTGAGCAGACACAGCTGTGAGACTAAAGAGGTTTTCTGAAGTCACAGTGACCCTTGATGTCCAGCTGAATGTTAAATACAGAATCTGAATAAATGCACTCAGATGTTAAGACATCAGGATGTTCAACCTGAAAACATGCTGCCACCATCCAGAACCTCTGCCAACACAGAGTAACTACAAATCTGTTCTATATGATCATTAACACTTTGACATGTACAAGCTTGAAGCCATTCACTAGCTGCATATCAAACATATCAACTTGTTTTTACACACAAACATTTCTTTCAGCCTGCAGCCTCCAGGATAACTGCAGTCTAATGTGTGTGTTCATGTAACTGATGTGAGAATATAACAGTTACTAAACTGTCACTAAAGGAACCTCAACACATGCTGATGTCAACACATTACAAAGAGGTTGTTGTTTGCATGTTTACACTTACGGTTCCAGCAGAGTTTGATGGAGCCGAACTTTGTGGCTACAAGGAGAGCAACAAGGACAGCGACAAGGAGAAGTCCCACAATAATTCCACTGATACTGACCCCTGAGCCGGACTCAAACACCTTGTCTGAAACACATCACAGAAACAACAGAGGAAGCACAGTGTAGCAGCTATTTTACTATTTTACCAGCCTTCAGCCACATGGTTGGGTGCAGGGGATGTTGTTTTCCTACGCGCTGTTATTTCCAAAATGAATCATTTGATGCATCATAATCTTTGGGTGAGGTTCCTGTTTATTGTTAACAAACGTATTTGATCATAATTACAAACGAACAAAACAGGTCAGCGGTAAAAACCGTACGACCTCCCCGCTCCTACACACCAGCAACAACACTGAACAATTACATTAATGCAAGGAGGCATCAACAAATATGTTTCTCATTTCTAATTACTCGGATGACGCAGCCATAGTTGGTTGTGTGGAGAATGGACAGGAGGATGAGTACAGGGGCCTTGTGGAGTCCTTCCTGCCGTCCGCCATCAGACTCTATAACTCCTCTGTGACTGTCAGAGCTGAGCTCACTGACTCAGCTGAAGCCTCATCACAGCTTCAGACTGCTCAGTTACATTAACTGTGTTTTTATGTTTCTATCTTCCCTTTGATCTGCTTTATGTGTGTGTGTATATAAGAGTTTTTGCTGTTTATTGTATTTATCCTTTTAAAATGCTGCTACTACAACTCAATTTCCCCACGGGGATTAATAAAGTAAATCTTAATCTTAATTTCTTTTGTCCTCTATTTGATTCAGAGGTTAATAGCACATGACTCAATGTGGGGTCACGACCTTCACCCCAGACTTCACATAGCCTCTTGCAGAAGAAAGAGCTTGCTTATGGGCCTGTCCAGCTCCCCAGTCTTCGTCCTCAGCCGTACTGCCCGAACAAGTCCCTTCTTGTCTTGCAACTGCTTAGTTGGTTTGGACCGCTTGTCCTCAGGAACAGATTTCATCACAGCACGGTTGTTGCTTGTCCATTTAACCAACTGAAATCGCTTGCTTAGCTGTGGGCAGAGACTTTAGACAGTCGTCTACATACAAATTGTGGCAGATGGTGTCAATCACTTCCCTTTTAAAACTGCCCTTGTTGTCCAGTGCAGTCCTCCTTGAAGAGTAATTGGCACAGCTCGGAGAGGAAACAGCTCCAAAAACATGCACTCTCACTCTGTGTTCCACTGGGCTTTGTGACGTGTCTCCCTTAGGCCACCATAGAAAGCAAAGAAACTGTACGTGTCTTTCCTTTACCTGATGAAACATGGCCTGCACATCCGTCATCAAATCAACACTCTCCTGTCTAAATCTAGTTAATACACCAAAGAGAGAGTTTGTAAGATCAGGTCCCTGCAACAATTGAGAGTTCAAAGATGTCCCCTTAAACCCGGCTCCACAATCAAAAACTACCCTTAAGGATTTCTTCCTTGGATGATACACTCATGGTGAGGAAGACACCATACACCGCCATCTTTACACTCCAACCACTTCAGCATATTCATTATCAGTCATCTCTGTGAGAAAGGCTGTATATTGCTCCTGATAGATCTTATTCTTCTCAAACTTTCTCTTAAGACTCTGCACGAGTTGCTCAGTTATGCATCTGGGGCCATATTCACAAAGATTCTTAGTGCTAGGAGTTTCCGTTAGTGGTGAAATTCTAAGAAAATTCTTAGAATTATGATGTTTTCCCTTATAATTTAGACTAAATCCTAGTAAAGATAAAAGAGGTCTTCAGGTAAAAAACTGTTGAGTGGAGAGGAGGACTTTTAAAGCTGGATCCATACTCCACGAGAACAGAGAACTCCCCCCCCCCCATGCCGATGTTACGCCCACAAAACATAATTTTTTTCTCTCGGACCGCCCGTTGTGCAGCTCTCTCGTGCACATGGCCCGGGAATAACTTTTTCTCTCAGTGCTGTGCGAGAACAATTGTGTGATTGGTCGGAATTTATTGTGGTTGTGATGAACATGTTGAAGCCAAGAGCTTCTTCAGGTGCAGAACACACAGACAGAAGGAGGAAGCACAGCGACAATGGACAGTTTAGATGAGCAGCTGGCAAACAGCTGCTGGAAGGAGAAACACGGCCACAGAGGAGAGAGTCTGTCCACAAGGTGGCGCTTAAAACTAATCCCAGTATTGATCACAGTGTTACAGCGGCTGGACGCACATTAAACCCCGGGAGACGGGATGTGTTACTGCAGACAGTCATCCACACGTTCACAGAGTTAAACTCACACAGACCAGAGGTCTGCTGCAGTCAGCTGCACTGATCTTCTATCTGTTGTCAGCTGTGCGCCCTCTGCCCTGAACATGATCAGCTCGTTAGGCCAGGTAACCACGACTGTGCTCACAGTTTACAACACAACTGCATTGTCAACCTTTTGTGTGTGACGTGCGCTGCAGTAGGAGGCCGTATGAGGAGTTCTGCACACACACGTCTCGCGAAGTATGGTACCTCCGTGCTGAAACAAAGGTTTTTTTTACTCTTACCACCCATGGAGCGAGTTCTCTGTTCTCTGTTCTCGTGGAGTATGGAACAGCCTTCAGTCTGTTCAGGGAGGAGCTGAGCTTCAGTCTGTTCAGGGAGGAGCTGACGGCCTCATTTCAAATGTTTCATTCAGCTGAGGAACCTTTTTTTCTGCTGGAGCTCCTTAAAGGGACCAAACATCAGACCTTCATGTCTCCTGCTGAGCTCTTTGTGTTTAGACAGAAGCTGCTGTCAGCTGATCCTGTTTCTGCCCTCTGTCTGATAACATGGAGCCAGACCTGACTCACTGGGTCCAGCAGTTTATTTGAGCTCTATGATCGGCTGTGTTCAGGTGTTTGGTTTGTTTATGGGCGGAGCTGAAATCCCAGGTGAGCTGCACAGTGTGTGTTCACAGTGATTTCTTGAGGAAGGCTGTCATTAATGAACTCTGTGGGTTTCTGTTGGATCGCTGCTGCAGCAACATGTGAGAGAAGATGAAACACAGACACAGCTGAGATCCAGTGTGTGGATCTATTCAGCCACCAGAGGGAGCCGAGTTAAACCCTCACACCTTCATCAGTCAGCTGTAATGTTGTGTTATTCTCTGGTGTCGCTGTCAGAGCTGACTGTTTGGACAGCAGAGTAAAACTCAGCCTTCAGCCTGACTCTGCCTTGTTTACATTGTTTCCTGTTAAATAAATGAATAAATATAAAAAGCCTTCAAACCTGAACAAACTCAGTGTTTTTATCAGTGAATCATGAGGGAAACTCTCTGTTAAAGGGCTCAGAGACTCTCAGCTGTGTCTCTTCCTACAAATCCTGAGCACATTAATAAAACCTTGTTGTTAGAACTTCATGCAGGAACTGTTTGTTAAAGAGAATTACAGCCAGCAGCTGTTTCACTGTGCAGGAGGCAGCAGGTTACAGCTCCATCATTTCTGTGTCTCACTGACAGCAGAAATCAATGTGTGGACATGTTGAACTGTGAAGCAGCAGCTCTGAACAGGAGACTTTATGCTTTGGTTTCATGTTTTTATGGCAGAAAAAAAAGGTTCTAGTTTGAACAGCTGATGTGTTGTTTTTTCAGCTCTGTCCTCTGGTTTGGGTTTAAACAGCCTCTTATAAAATTATAACAGTTTAATATTTTGGGAAGCTAATAACACACAATCAATACAAAAATAAATAAATGAATTACCTTTATCAACGGTCACATGTGTCTCAGAGTAAATCTGATGGTGGATTTCCTGCTGTATGGACACACAGCGATAGTCGTCTGTCTCAGTCACTGTAGCTTCCAGGATGATGTCGTAGCTTCCCTCCTTGTCTGCTGAGCTTGAGACCTGTGGTTCTTCAGCAGGCAGGATGTTTCCAGAACCGTCTTTCCAGACGACTTCAGGTTTTGGAGACGCACCTCGAACTACACACCGCAGTAAAATCCCATCATCTGTTTTATCATGGGTTACAATTGGAACTGGAGATGCTCCTGTGAACACAAACAGCAAAAGTTTACAAAGACAAAATCAGTGTTTTTGTGTCCATCACTGTTCTACTTGTATGAGGATCAGAGTGTGTTCAGACTGAACAATGCTGAACTGAATAACTAAAATGTTAAATTAGGTGAAATGTGTTGTCTGAGATATCAGTTTAATCAGTGATATGAAACACAGGTGTTTTAATGTGTGTACACGTGTTGTGATGTCAGAGCTGTTTAAAAAATGTTTTGTTTTTAGTGAAGTGTGACAGAAAATCACTATTTAACTCATGTAAACCTTCTGTATGTGCATAAACTACTTACTAACAGTGTGGTTGTGTGTACTCACAGACAACAAGGTCAGTGTGCAAACAGCTCTTTCTCTCTAACATACACACACAGTGTGTAGACACACAGTTATGTGCTAAAATAGGTAAAGGGTTAATATGGTCATTAAGTTGTTAACTGTAAAAATCACAAATGTTACCTCCTACCAACAGGGTAAACCACCAACAATCAAGAATGCATGATTATGTAGTGCCATGGCTGTGCAGTCAAAAAAAATGTGTTTATAATGTAAGTCTATGGAACACGCAAGGGAGAAAAAATGAAAATCCAGTGCTGTGCAAAAACTAATAATGCAATAAAGTCAATGTTGTTACTGATGTTTGGCATGACCAAGACTGTAATAAAGGTTAAAAAGAATCCAGTCCACATTCACCTTTTCTATTAAAAATGAGCCATTTTGTGTGTTTTTTCCATTTATTTGCACCACCCCTTATAAAATTGGTGATTAAAGGGTTAAAATCCTGGGGGAAAATGATTTTTTCCACTACTGTTGATTAGAACTGAAGTTAATTAAAAGAAAAAATATGAAAAAAATATTTATCTGATATATTTTTAAAAGCGTTAAAGTTAGGGGACGTTTTTGTCCCGAACAACACGAAAGGGTAGTGTTTGCGAAAGTTGAACAAGGGTTAAGACTTTATCTGAAAGGAAAACAGAGTTCAAGTTAGAGCCGTCAGTGTGACATCATCAAGGTGTCAGTGTGACATCATCATGTGTCAGATCAAACTGTGGAAATAAAGTCCAGTGTTTGTTAAACATAATATTTATAATCCAAAATAAAGAAGCCGCAGTGTCAGACTGAACACAAACATCACAGAGCAGACTGCTTCATGGAGGTCCTGGATGGGGGGCGTCACATGACAGGAAACACACCTGAGCTTCATTCTACCTGTGCTGCTGCTCCTGAAGAGCTGCCTGGACTGAGGGGCGGGGTCTCTGATCAGATATGATCAATACTTTTGATGTTCGATGATCAGAAACAGCTGGTTGAGCAGCAGCATTGTGTCGTCAACAATGGACCAAACTCTTAAAACACAGGTGAAGAGCTGTTGTACGACTAACTGTGGATTCAACAGGAAATCCAAGGTGGTGTTTCACAGACGGAAACAGCTGGAAGCTTTTCAGAGTTTCAGGTGTGATGTCAGTGACATCATCACCCTCCTGGGATTTAAACAGTTTGTTCTTAAAAATCACTTTTCCATGTACTAACTGAATAATCTGAGCGGTTAGTGACGTGGTCTTCATCACTTTTTCTGTGTGGATAAAAACAAATACTCACCAACAACAAGCTGAACGGTGTATCTTTGTCCTGCTGGACGAAGACTTGGAAAAACACAGCTGTATTCTCCACTGTCGACTGTCTTTGTGTTTCTGATGATTATGGAGGCGTTACCAGACGTCAGCTGATCAGGAAAAAATGACACTCGTCCTCTGAACTGTTCATCCTGACCTGGACGACTGTAGCTGGAATGAAAGCCTGAATCAAAATAGAACACCTCCTTCTGACCATCTTTCTTCCACTCAAAGACTTTATAGGTAAGGTCCTCCTTGGTGCTGGGAGAACAGGGTAAGATGGCGTCACTCCCTTCTTGGACAACGACTCTGACAGCTGGAAGACACAATATATTTGACTCATTCAGATTAAATCCACAGAAAAACTGATAACACATTATCATGTGAGCTCAGCGAGTCTCAAACATCAGTTTCCAAGAAGTCAGATTTCTGTATGAATAATGTCAGTGAAACACATTTAATTTATTTTATTCTAAAAAGCTCACAGATCAGCTCCTCACAGCCACATCTCTGCAGCAGCTGATGATGAACTCTGAACATGATGAGCTGTGTGACAGCAAAACCCTGAACCCTGCCAACACCGACAACATCTGGACAGAGGATCAATCAGAGCTGCACACCTCATCTATTAGAAGTCTTTGACTGACTCTTCTAAACATGTGCTGATGAGTCAGTCTGAAGGTGCTTCAGTGATGAGACCTAATGAAAAAACATCAACGAGACACAAAATAAAAAACATGAAGTGACTGAAATGAGAATTAGGATCGAGCAGGCAAAGACGCACAGATCATGAAATAAGTGCTGTGCCTGTTGTCAGCATGGTTTCTGATTATTCTCAGTTCATGTTTGAGGCTGATCGATAAACTGATGAGAAGTCTGCATGGACTGAGCAGCAGAGGGCGCTCTCTACCAAAGTACCAGGTCTGATGGGCTGAAGCCAGGAAGCCTGTTTCACGGACTGACAGTGAGCACATTTTAAATTCACACTGAGTTCTGAGAAGGATACAAATAAAACATATAACAGTCCACACAGGCTGAGACAGATCTAAGTGGGAGGAGAACAGTTTAACAAAGTGTTCTACACACACAGCTAGACAACACTGAAATAAAACATCATCCAAACATTCAATTTCTAAACTCAAACTAAACTTATTAATTGGCTCTTACACTACAAGTGCGCAACTGTGCCACAGGTTTGTCACCACATGTTCGTGCAGCCACGTGCTTGGGCGCTGGAGCCCCTGCTCCTTTTCCTCTTGATGCCCAAAGTGCCCTTTTGTCAAAGTGATTTGGTTTTTCATTGTATATGGTAACTGCGTGTGGCAGCCAGTCTGTCACTTCATTTGAACTGCTTGTGTGCTGATCAACACAAGCAGACACATCAGCACAGATTCATGTGAACTAAGATAAAAAGCAGAACTGAAGACGGAAGGAGGGCGAGAAGAAAGAAACAGGAAGAGGAAGGACAATACCAAATAATATTAAAATGATAAATGAAAACAATATGACAAACTCATGACAACCTCTCAATGCTTATGAGTCGGTCTAAAGGTTCTTTTCTGTTTTCCTCTGACTTTATTAGATTTATTAGTTTGTTGTTGTGCTGCATTGATAAGTGTAACACTGAGACATGCAGACTAATAACTACAACTAGTGACGTGGTCTTCATCACTTTTTCTGTGTAAATAAAAACAAATACTCACCAACAACAAGCTGAACGGTGTATCTTTGTCCTGGATGAAGACGTGGAAAAACACAGCTGTATTCTCCACTGTCGTTTGTCTTTGTGTTTCTGATGGTTATGGAGGCGTTACCAGACGTCAGCTGATCAGGAAAAAATGACACTCGTCCTCTGAACTGTTCATCCTGACCTGAACGACCGTTGTTGTAATGAATGCCTGAATCATAAAAGAACACCTCCTTCTGACCATCTTTCTTCCAGTCAAAGACTTTATAGGTAAGGTCCTCCTTGTTGCTGGGAGAACAGGGTAAGATGGCGTCACTCCCTTCTTGGACAACGACTCTGACAGCTGGAAGACACAATATATTTGACTCATTCAGATTAAATCCACAGAAAAACTGATTCTGTATGAATAATGTCAGTGAAACACATTTAAAGCTGCAGAACCTTTAATAGAAATGAGTGTGTTCATTCAAAGCACACAGACTGACAGTCACACTGCACTTATTTAACACAACGTGGATATTTATGAGATGAAAGAACATGTGAACTTAAACACTTGAACTTCAGACATATTTACATACTGTCAGCAGAAAATGAGTGGTTCACCTCTGCTTCAATCTGTTTTTTTCTTTGCTCTGTGTCAAAGCCTTGAGCAGAAAGTACTAAACTACGAATAATATGTTCACAGGAAATATGTTGAAGACGTGTCGCTGCTCATCCAAGCAGCTTCATCAGGTCTAACTGTTTGGTGTCAAGATCAGGAATGAAAAATGTCACTGTTATCTTAATTTGCCATTTCTCCTTTCTAATATTAAAATGAAAATCAGGAGACGAGTCAATTTCCATTTTTTCCTTTTCTGATCTAAACAACAGAAATCGAATGGCCGCAAAATACACGGACTGCATCGCCACCTTCAGCTGCTCTGGAAAATGAGACTCGACCTTTGAACTGCTCGTGTTGACCTGATGAGTCAGTCTGAAGGTACTTTTCTGTATTCTTGCCTGAATGCTTTGATTATTCTCAGTTCATGTTTGAGGCTGATCGATAAACTGATGAGAAGTCTGCATGGACTGAGCAGCAGAGGGCGCTCTTTACCAAAGTACCAGGTCTGATGGGCTGAAGCCAGGAAGCCTGTTTCACGGACTGACAGTGAGCACATTTTAAATTCACACTGAGTTCTGAGAAGGATACAAATAAAACATATAACAGTCCACACAGGCTGAGACAGATCTAAGTGGGAGGAGAGCAGTTTAACAAAGTGTTCTACACACACAGCTAGACAACACTGAAAGTGAGTGACTGCAGTAAACATGGATGCATTCACCGACATAGAGACACAGAGGGTAAAGTTTGCAGCGCTCAGGTCTCACGCATTGAGGTCCACAGGCTCACACGCCAGCATGGAGAAATGATTTACTTCATCACACAGAGAGTCCTACAGACTGTCCTACAAACAAGACAAAGGCAGGCAGTGTGCGCTGAATTAGCGACCTATCAGCCAATCAGAAAATAGAATTCTTGTTGCCGGGTAAGGCTCCTCCGTCCTCGACCGGAGTTCGAGAGAAGCGACTGTCCGTCTGTGGAGATGGAAAACAAACCACAGAAGCGCAAGGAGGGCGCAGAGAGAGAAAAGGCCCAAAAGCCTACATGTAGTGGCCGTTTCACCACAACCGTGTAGTGAGTGTAGGTGACACTTTCTGACGTGTGTCAACAAACAACAAAGTGCTGCAGGTCCGTTTATTTTAATTCAACATTCCCGAGCATAAACCCGATCCACTATCGAGCACAAAAAGAGGGCTTATCCATCTTAATGTTCTTAAACATGCTCCTTGGCTTCCAAACAGGGCTGTAGGAGCCATGACGTTAACATGAAGTTGCCTTTGTTTGTCGCTAGATGGCAGCTTAGGGTTGGTGGGTAAGGCTTAAATGAACACAGGTGATTCAGGTGAGCAGATCAGACAGGTCTACAGAGAAGAGAGCTGACAGTGATGAGACTTAATGAAAAAACATCGAGACACAAAATAAAAACATGAACTGACAGAGGTTAAAAAGTGACAGATGTAAACACACTGTGTTCTAATAATCTGTTAGTTTCCTCCATGAGGCTGACAGAGCTGCTTCATCTTCACTGTGTTTTGTATTTGTATCATTGCTTAAAATTAATAAGGAGTTATTATTGAACCTCTCAGTAACAGATGTTGAGTTAACCCTTTACTTCTGTCGGTAAATTAGCTGCTGAAATCCACCAGAATGCAGGAAATGACTTCTACTTCTTCAAACTTTGTTTAGATCTGTTTTATCCTCCTCCCTTTGCTCCAGAGATGATCAGTGATCACGTAAACATCGAACATCAATAAATATAAAGATCATTGATCCTCACCTGATCCATCAACGAACACGAGGACAGCAAACAGACAGAGACACGCACGGAGAAGGAGCGCCATGACTGAGGGAGTCTGAGGACCGCTCGGAGCAGGAAGGGTGTAGACTGTATACTTTCGGTTTTGAATCTGTTCCGCCCCCACGGACACAAAAACAGCCAAATCCGCTAAAGTTCTGTAAGGGTTCAGAGGTGCAAAAACAAAAACAACAACTTCTGAAAACGGGTCCTAGTTTGGATAAGTCTGAAAACGCCGTCTCCGTGTGGACGCCCCAACAAGCTGCTTTTCTGAAACGACGACACAGCTTCAAGCGCTCAGTCAGACACCAACAGCAGCAGCAACGGCGGTTGAGTGCGCATGCCCCGTGGTTTCTTTTCCGTTTTTGGTGTGTTCCTGTGTTTACAGCGCCGCCCACAGGCTGGCTAATGTAACGGACGTCACTTCCTGCAGATCTTCACAGCAGGTTTTAAACATCTGTCACACTCCGCTGTCACAGATGATCCTCCTACACACTGTGGTCCTGAGCTGACCTGAGCTGAGCACAGCAACAGGTGCAGCTCCTTTTTTATCATTTCTATAACTACACACAATAAAATATCCTCCTCCAGGACTGCCTGACACTCACAGACACAGAAATGTCCCCTCCAACCAGTGTCCATCACCATTTCTAATGTTATAAATAATCTTACACCAACAGCAAGTTTCTTTCTTCACTTCTGCTTCGGTTGTTTGTGACTCTGTGTCACAAACAACACACTTCTCTAAAATCTGAACACACAAACACTTCAGTAAAGTGTCCTCACTGTGTCCCCTGTCCAGACACGCTTTTTTGCTCCTCTTATCTAGCCTAACGGTGCAAAGATAATCTCTTCCTCACCGTGGGGAAGACCAAAGGGAGAGTTATTGACTTCAGGAGAAGGCCTCCACTGGCTCACTGATGATGATGTCATCAGCCAGGCTGTAGCTGCAGTTCATTGTATACATATATCTTTGCTGTAAATGAGTCAGTAATGGGCATGAACCTTCAGCTGAAGCTGCTCTGCTGTAAATGAACATGTATAATCTGTGATAATGTGACTTTTGTTTGTGTTGTTTGTTCCTGCTGAGCTTCATGAACACTCTGACACTGAGCTGCACACACACACTGCTGCAGACGGATGCTGCAGATGTGCTGAGTTCTTCTTCCTTTAACCTGAGGATGCAGGCGTCATGTGACTCCAGATGTTTTTGTGATGACTGTGTTGGACACGTTCTGTTTATTTTAACCAGATCAACTGTTATGTGCCGTGCAGAAACTGGACCCAAATGCAGACAAAGTAAGATAAACAAAAGGTGATGAAAACCAAGGAGCAGAGAAAGAGGGAGGAGGACCAGAAGGAGAGAGGGAAGGACTGAGGAGGAGCAGAGGAAGAGGAAATACACTGAAAACTAAATAAGAAAATGAACATCACATGACAATGAGCAAAATCCAGGCTCATGACAGTACCCCCCCCCCCCCCCCGCCCCAAGGGACGGCTCCCAGACGTCCCCGAAGGAAAAAACAACAAGAGTCCAAAACTGAGCCAGGAGGTGGGGGGAGGTCCGGAGGAGGGACCAAAACAAAATTACAAGGAGCCAGAGTCCAAAACAAGGTGACCCAATGGGCAATAGTTCAGAAGGGAGAGCAAAGTTCAGATCAGGCCAGGGGGCCACAGAGTCCAGCGAGGAAGGAGAGGTGGACCCACTGGGGTCGTGGCGGAAGCTCGGAAGCGGTGGTCCACTAAGGACAGAACAGGAACACAGAGGAGGTGACCCACCAGGGTCATGGCAGAAGGTCGGCGGAGACGAGGAGTAGGACCCACCAGGATCCGGGCAGAAGGCCAGCGAGGACGAGGCAGAAGACCCTCCAGGGTCCAGACAGGAAGCCAGAGCTGAAGATGAGGCAGAAGACCCTCCAGGGTCCAGACAGGAAGCCAGAGCCGAAGACGAGGCAGAAGACCCTCCAGGGTCTGAGTGAGGACTCAGAAGAGGAGGCCCACCAGGACTGAAGCAGAGGCTCGGGAGCGGTGGACCATTAAGGTCGGAACAGGAAGCTGGGGACGGAACCCCACCAGGACCAGAACAAGAGTCAGGAGACGGAAGCCCTCAAGGGCCAAAACTCGAAACAGGAGACCGAAGCTCTCCAGGGCCAAAACCGGAACCCAGAACTAAGGACCCTTCAGTGTCAGGCTCAGTCACTATGGTTAAGGGTCCTTCTGGGTCAGAACGGGTAGCCAACTGCAGGGTCAGGGCTGGAACCCGGGGCTGGAAATTGTCTAGTGACAGAGCTGGTCACTAGAGCTGAGGGTCCATCTGGACCTGTTTTCTGTCTACCCTAACGATGTCCATGTTTGGGCGTTCACACGGAGACGGCGTTTTCTGACTTATCCAAACTGGGACCCGTTTACAGAAGTTGTTGTTTTTGCACCTCTGAACCCTTACAGAACTTTAGCGGATTTGGCTGTTTTTGTGTCCGCGGGGACGGAACAGATTCAAAACCGAAAGTAGTTGAGCGTGTGTGTACTTCCAGTGTACAGCCTTCCTGCTCCGAGCGGTCCTCAGACTCCCTCAGTCATGGCGCTCCTTCTCCGTGCGTGTCTCTGTCTGTTTGCTGTCCTCGTGTTCGTTGATGGATCAGGTGAGGATCAATGATCTTTATATTTATTGATGTTCGATGTTTACGTGATCACTGATCAGCTCTGGAGCAAAGAGAGGAGGATAAAACAGATCTAAACAAAGTTTGAAGAAGTAGAATCATTTCCTGCATTCTGGTGGATTTCAGCAGCTAATTTACCGACAGAAGTAAAGGGTTAACTCAACAGCTGTTACTGAGAGATTCAATAATAACTCAGGGCTCTAGAGTGCGACCTAATTTCTCAATGGTGCAACCAAAAAATATCAGAGGTCGCACCGGTACGACCAGCTGTTAGAGGGAGACATTCTGCGAGTCCATGACAACAGAGAGATCTGTTACCGAGGTGACGGGAACAACAACAAAGTTCGTTTCGGCCCGGACTTTTTTAAACGTGTGTGCAGAACTCATACGGCCCTCTGACTGCAGCACACACACACACAGGGTTTAAAGAAGTTTCGTTGCCGAAACCGCAGTTCAGGTGAACATGTGTGGAGCAGGATTTGTTGCTACTATGCGGGTTTTGCTAATTTGCTGTTGACCTGAATGAGTGACGATAACAATCCAGTCATGTTCAGGGAGGGGGCGTGGCGTGCTTGTAGCATCATAACAGACTGATCAGCAGGTCTGAGGACAGTGTCATCTGACCTGTGAGGTTCATCCATGAAGGCTGAGTCACTCTGACTGACAGCAGTCCGCTGGTTTAAGGAGTTATAGAACATGGTTACACGATGAACGCCCATTTAAAAAGTATTTAAACTTTTGCTGTTTGTGTTCACAGGTGCTTCTCCAAAACACTTTGTAAGAGTTATTAAAACAGATGATGGGATTTTACTGCGGTGTGCAGTTTGAGGTGCGTTTCCAAAACCTGAAGTCGTCTGGAAAAACAGTTCTGGAAACATCCTGCCTGCTGAAGAACCACAGGTCTCAAACTCAACAGACAAGGAGGGAAGCTACGACATCATCCTGGAAGCTACAGTGACTGAGACAGATGACTACCTCTGTGTATCCACACAGCAGGAAATCGTCCGTCAGATTTACTCTGAGACACATGTGACCATTGGTAGAGGTAATTCATTTATTTATTTTTTATTGTTATAATCTTCCCAAACATATTCAACTTTTATGCATAGTTATGTGGCTGTTTAAAACCAGACCAGAGGACAGAACAAAAAACACATCAGCTGTTGAAACTAAATAAATAAATAAATAAATAAAATAAAATAAAAAACATCAGAAATGAAACCAAAGCATAAAGTCTCCTGTTCAGAGCTGCTGCTTCACAGTTCAACAGGTCCACACATTGATTTCTGCTGTCAGTGAGACACAGAAATGATGGAGCTGTAACCTGCTGCCTCCTGCACAGTGAAACAGCTGCTGGCTGTAATTCTCTTTAACAAACAGTTCCTGCATGAAGTTCTAACAACAAGGTTTTATTAATGTGCTCAGGATTTGTAGGAAGAGACACAGCTGAGAGTCTCTGAGCCCTTTAACAGAGAGTTTCCCTCATGATTCACTGATAAAAACACTGAGTTTGTTCAGGTTTGAAGGCTTTTTATATTTATTCATTTATTTAACAGGAAACAATGTAAACAAGGCAGAGTCAGGCTGAAGGCTGAGTTTCACTCTGCTGTCCAAACAGTCGGCTCTGACAGCGACACCAGAGAATAACACAACATTACAGCTGACTGATGAAGGTGTGAGGGTTTAACTCGGCTCCCTCTGGTGGCTGAATAGATCCACACACTGGATCTCAGCTGTGTCTGTGTTTCATCTTCTCTCACATGTTGCTGCAGCAGCGATCCAACAGAAACCCACAGAGTTCATTAATGACAGCCTTCCTCAAGAAATCACTGTGAACACACACTGTGCAGCTCACCTGGGATTTCAGCTCCGCCCATAAACAAACCAAACACCTGAACACAGCCGATCATAGAGCTCAAATAAACTGCTGGACCCAGTGAGTCAGGTCTGGCTCCATGTTATCAGACAGAGGGCAGAAACAGGATCAGCTGACAGCAGCTTCTGTCTAAACACAAAGAGCTCAGCAGGAAACATGAAGGTCTGATGTTTGGTCCCTTTAAGGACGTTCATGAAGAATCAAAGGAGCTCTGACTGTTCACAGACTGCTGCTGGAACTGATTCAAACATCAGACTGCACAAACATCCTGAGAGCTGAGCCTCAACATGTGTTTAAAGAGCCCCTGAACACAGCAGCTGACAGGGGAACATGCTCTGCTGACATGTGTTGATGGTGTAAATCTGGACTGGATCAGACCGTGGGCTGCTTCAAAGAGGACTGGGTCTGGGTCTGAGCTGCAGGTCAACAAAGTGTTGTACACATTGATGTTCACTCTCTCACTCTGTGGTTCTGTGATGTGTTTCTGACACAGGAGACTCTACTCCATGGATAGTTGCTGAAGTTCTGGTTGTGCTTCTAGCAGTAGCTGCAGTGATCATTATAAAGTACAAGAAGACAAGTGAGTATACATCCATGTAACAAAGCCCATGTAGACTGCAGGGATCCAGGAAGCTGCTGGTTTCACAGCTGATCCTGAAAGAAATGACCTGATGATGAGTCTGATTCTGTCCATGTCAGTACTCTTTCATCTTTAAGGCCTTGGAGGACTTTGATGGAGCGTTGTCATTGTCTTGCATAAAAACATGGTCTTGTTGATGCAGATGTTTTTTCTCTGTCTTTTAAAAACAGCTGCTCAGTTTAGTGACGTGTTATATCTCCATGTATTAATCGGTTGTTTTGTGCAGTTCGTCTTCTGCAGAGAGCGAAGAAGCAACAGAAAGAAGGTGAGTGTGTGTGAAAACGACAAACTATTTGTCCTGGTGTGTGTGTCTTCAGCCCTGTCCATAGATGTAGATGAATAATGTCTCACAGCTGATCAGTTCACAGTGCAGTGATGGATTAACCTTTGATGATCACTAGAATTGTGTTGTGTTTTACGGGTTCAGGATGTTTGTGTGGTCGACTGCAGGCTCACACTGAGTGTACAGACACACACACACATTTAGAACCAGTCAGACTGGATCAACTCAGAACTTTCAGAAGCATCTTTGTGTCTCTGTGACAAACACTGTTTGAGGTTGTGTTTTCTCTGCAGAGCATGAAGAACTGAAGAAGAAACGGGAAGAAGAGAAAGTGTGTAAGTTTCTTATTTGGTGTGTCATTGTTTTAAATGAATGTAAATATATAAAATGAGACTGGCAGCAGGTTGGAAGTTGATTCTGAGTCCGTCTCCAACCTGAAAACATCCAACTAGCCCATCTAATGATACCTCCACCTTGCTGGCTTCAATGTTTGACTTTTCAAACTCTGTTACATGTTGCCTGAAGAAGCTGCCTGATAATTAAACACGTCATGATTCAGAGTATTGATCTCTTCAGACCACATCCTGCCTCATTACACAAATACACATGTCCTGATATGATCAAACCTGAAAACATTCAAGTTTAAACAGCTTGAAGTCGGAACATATGAACAAAATGATAAGATGTAGATTAATAATCTCAGTGTCTCACAGCTGCTCAGTTTACAGTGAAGTGGTAAATTCTCATTTATTATTTGTTGTATAAATTATACCTGGTTTTCCTTAGATGAGGAACACGGTGAGTAACAGGTGAATCACTCATCAGATCCTCTCTGATCTTTTCCAGAAACAGCCTGAATCCTCAGAGATGAAGGAGGAAGAAGAGAGGACATGTTCAAATGTCTGTTGTTTTGAATTTCCACAACATGAGTGCAAGTGGGGGTGTTAAGAGACATTCTTTTATATATGTGTACTCAGTTGTGATGTGTATGTGATGTTGTTTTTGCTGCGGTGCAGTTTTTTGTTATAACCACGGTGAGGCGCAAGTGTAAGTGACACGCCCATTTTGTCTGTCACTGGGGAGAGCTTCTAGAAGAAAGCGCCTGAAGAGTTTGTGTTCTGTCATTAAGAATGAGACATGTTCTTTTAGTCTCCAATAAATATGCCGAAGACGGCTAAAGAAAGTCATGGTCTCCGTCAGGTTATTACCCGAGTTCAACGCTGGTGATGCTGCAAAGCTCAACAGGTTATGGGCCCAGGAGTAACTCGGGAAAGAGATTTTTGTTTTTTGAAGTTGAATCACTGGTAGAAAGTCGCGACGGACAGCGTGCTAACGGCTAACAGAGAGCATCATGGAGTCCCGGGGAACAAGCAGGTTGCCTCGACTGATGTTTGACGGAGATGAAACCAAGTATGAGCTGTGGGAGACTAAAGTGCCTGGACACCTGCATTTATTAGGATTAAAGAATACGGTTCTGAGAGAACCCAATGGCGAAGAGGAGGTAGTGGCAGATGATAAGAAGAATGCCGACGCTTACGCTGAGTTGATCCAGCTTTTGGACGATAAGAGCCTCTCTTTAATTATCAGAGATGCACCTGACAATGCAAGAAGAGCATTAAAAATATTGAGGGAGTACTACGCCGGGAAAGGGAAGCCCCGCATTATCAACCTGTACACCATGCTGACATCGCTTCAGAAGACGAGCAGCGAGACGGTAACAGACTATATCATCAGGGCAGAGACCGCCATTACGGCGCTACGGAACGCAGGCGAAATTTTAGGAGATGGTCTGCTGATTGCTATGGTTTTAAAAGGGCTGCCTGAAAACTTCAAACCAATACATAATGAACACATACACATAATGAGGACAATATAACATTTGCAGAATTCAAAACAAAGCTGCGTAGTTTTGAAGCTACAGAGAAGCTAACTGCAGCAGAGTACAGTGATAATGTGATGAAGACTGTGGCGCCAAGTCAAGTGCACAGGACAGGAACAATGAAGACGCAGACATTACATGTTTCAAGTGTGGCATAAAGGGTCACCGAGCAAAGGTGCAGTCATTATAGGAGTGACACCCACAACAATGCCACTTGTAGACATAAAGATAAACAGGATGGAGCTAAGAAAGTCACAAATGAGGACGGCAACGGAACAGCAGCAGCGGATTATGCCCTTAAGACCATGAGTTCAGACATCAGGATTCAACAGCAGCCAGCGCGCAGCATCAGGGAGAAAGGTTTGATGGTTGACACTGGAGCTACATCCCACATCATCACCAACATGGACATATTTAAACTTTTTGATGACACTTTCAAGCCAGAGACGCACTGTGTGGAGTTAGCAGATGGCATCCTGTGCAGAGGCGTCGCTCAACGTAAAAGGGATGCGGAAGTGTTCCTGGTGGACAGTACGGGACAACGACGCAAAGCAACGCTAAAGAACGCGTTGTTTATACCATCTTACCCCCAAGACATCTTTTCTGTGAAATCAGCCACCGTGTTAGGAGCAACTGTCACATTTAAACAAGGACAGGACATGCTGACACATAAAGCAGCAGTTGCTCAGTGGTAGAGCAGGGTTGTCCAATAACCGGAAGGACCCCAGCGCCATGGTTTACGATTCTGACACTGAGAAAGTTCAAAAACACAGACTTGGTAAATTTGTGAACAAGGTAAATGTGGAAAAGCAAACACAAACAGTTGAGACAGGACCAAATGATGATGAAGTGAGACATCCTAGGATTGATAGTCACACAGGATGTTTATGGGAGTGCTGAAAAATCTCAGGAGCAAAGGGTGAGAAACGAAAGTTCCCAAGGTGATACATCTGATGTGTTTGACCAGGAGGAGTCAAGAGAGAAAAGCAATGAATATGTCGACAGTAGATACCCCGTAAGAGAAAGGAGAAAGCCAAATTATTTAAGGGATTTTGTAACTGAAAACAGTGATAGTGATGGGATACATATAACTATTGATCACTGTTACAGTGAAACTTTCTCTCCAACAGCCAATCTGACAAGTGTGAGAGTATTGCTGCAAAAAGCTGCACAGGAGAACTTGTTAATCCATCAGATGGATGTAAAAACAGCTTATTTACATGCTCCCATTGGTTTTGAGAAAAACCCAGAAGATAACTGTGTCTATGCCAGGGAGACAAAACATGGGAAGGTGATTATGATACTCTGGGTGGATGATTTGATAATTGCTGCCAGCAATGAAAAAGTAATGACAGATACAAAAGAGATGCTTTCCGAAACATTTAAGATAAAGGATTTAGGTAGTCTTAAGCATTTTCTAGGTATCACTTTTACTCAGTCTGATGGATGAACTGTAAACCCAGGGAAACCCCTTGTGATCAAAAACTGTTACACAGAAAATACTGTTAAGATGTGTGACGTTAAAATGTACAGGGAGGTGGTAGGAAGCCTTATATATTTGACAACATGTACACGCAATATTTTTGTGAGCCAACAGAGGAACAGTGGTTAACTGTGAAGCATGTATTAAGGTACCTCAGAGGCACTTCAGACAGAGAGTTGTGTTTCAGGAGGAAAGACAGTGAGGAGTTAGGCCTAGTAGCCTATAGTGATGCAGACTGGGCAGTGGATACTGTCCTGTCCTCTTCACACGCCTTGCATGAATTGACAGGCAGATAACTCCATCCCCAATAACTACAAAGACCAGGAAATATCGTGTTGGTCGTCTTTAATGTAGCGACTGGCAGTAGGGTAAAACTAACAAGAAAAGAAAACATGCACACATTCATCATAAATAAATATACATATATAAAAACAAACGATGAACTGAAAGTCTCAGTTAACATACCAACGATGCTTTGAAAAGTCCAAACACCAGGATGACTTAAGATACAGAAAAACATGTGCTCTTGGCAGATCCAACATGGATAGGCAGCCTTGTCCCCTACTGATGATGTCATCAAAAAGAGACCCCCAAAAAACTGCCACACATATATACCAGTATGGGGAGCCAACAGAAAAGCAAAATTAACAATTTACAACTATATGCTTGTAAAACAATACAGATACCACTGACAGACGTAGCACCACAGGTT
The DNA here is from genome assembly GCF_900634625.1 of Parambassis ranga. NCBI lineage: Eukaryota > Metazoa > Chordata > Actinopteri > Ambassidae > Parambassis > Parambassis ranga. The sequence continues at coordinate 12,233,912 of NC_041038.1, read as the reverse complement.
ACTGTGTAAGCCTAAGCAAGAACAGTTCTTTAGTTTCATGGAAAACTAAGAAACAGCCTACAGTAGCACTCTCAACCTAGAGAAGAAGAACGGGCAGAGCAGGTTCATCCACGCTCTGCGCTCACCTTCTGGGCAGCTGTTGACGGGAGGAAGGGACATCTGTCAGAGGGCGGTGGATTTTTATTCTGGACTATATGACAGCGAGTACAACGAGGATGAGGACACATTCGGTGCTTTCTGCAGTGGCCTGCCCAGAGTCTCCCAGGAGGACAACAAAGACCTGGAGGCTCCCCTGACCGCAGAGGAGCTGTTCACAGCCCTGCAGAGCCTGCAGGGAGGGAAGGCTCCAGGGATCGACGGCCTCCGCTCAGAGTCCTACAAAGCGTTTTGGCCTGAACTGAGGGAGGACATTCTGGATGTTTTTAATGAGAGTTTTTATGACTGTCAACTGCTGCAGAGCTGCAGGAGGGCGGTGCTCACTCTGCTGCCAAAAAGAGGAGATCTATAGGACATTAAGAACTGGAGGCCGGTGTCCCTGCTGTGCACGGGTTATAAGCTGCTCTCAAAGGTCCTGGCTAACAGGCTAAAGAGGGTGATGGACCAAGTTACCCATCAGGAAAGACAGTTCTGGAAACATCCTGCCTGCTGAAGAACCACAGGTCTCAGCAGGCAAGGAGGGAAGCTACGACACCATCCTGGAAGCTACAGTGACTGAGACAGACGACTACCTCTGTGTATCCACACAGCAGGAAATCCACCATCAGATTTATACTAAGACACATGTGATAGTTTTTAAAGGTAATTCATTTATTTATTTTTGTATTGATTGTGCTGAGTACACCGGCAAAGAGAGTGATCATATCGAATGTTCCCTCCTCCTGATCACCAGCTTCTCCCTAATTGTGTTCACCTGTCTCTGTCTCTCCTCTAGTTAAGCCCTGTGCTTCCCCTTTGTCTTCGTCAGTTCTTCCCATGTGAACCCCATGTGAATCCTGCCTTCCACTGTCTCGTCGTCCTCCTTCTCCCTCCGTGTTTCCTTGTCCTCCCATCTTCCTAAGGTTTTGTTTTGACCTCCTTTCTTTGTGTTTATTTGTACTTTTGTGTTTTGCATTTTGACTGGCACTGTTTTGCAGTAGCCCTCCTTTTGTTCTCCCGCTCCTCTGGTCATTGTTATAGTTCAGCTTTAAATAAAGCTCCCTTTTGTTGAACTTTATTTTTTGTCTGCGCCTGGGTCCTCTTGAAAACCTACACCTCACATAACAGAGAAAGAGCGAGAGAGGTGGTCCTGGATGACTTGAGGTGTTTGGGGGCTGTAATTGTTTTGATACTGTTTTAGTTTGAAATGTTCTTTTGTGAGGAGCTGAGCCTTTCAGACTTATTGTTGCTGACTGTTCTTTTAACATGTGTTGTTTCATCCTTTGGGCTTTAATGTCCAAAAGTTTGTAATAAACAAGGGAAAACCTAATTATTTATTGTTAATGAAGAAGCAACCCATGGTACCACCTGGGCTCTTCAGCAAAGGTGACTGCTATGGCCATCGTAGATGGAAGCAGGTTCAAAGTCAGGCATGTCGGGGTTAAAATCCCCTTGTTTCCTTCTGATCACCCCCTGAATTAGTTTGTAAGGAAGGAGCGGATAAATTCTGGTCTCAAAATTATAATTTATTAAACAATGAGGCAAATTCTGAGTCGCAGAGCTCTGGGTTGTTGCACACACAGAACCAAACAAGAACAACACAAGAACAGGACAACCAACAAGAACAAACAACCACACAGCAACAACGAACAACGCAACAACAACTGGACATGGAATTCACACATTGATATACCCCATGGGCGTTCCTGCCTGCCGGCCCACAGGGGCATCTACCGCCCCCCTGCAGACCCTGGTTCATACAGCAACTAGACCATTAGTGTTTACTGCCAAATAAGGTAAAACTTCAATTCCTCAAATCTCATAGGTTGTGAGTCCAATCTGGGGGTGACCATAAAACTGGGTACTCAGGAGAAAAACACATTCCTTTAGAATCTGGCTTTTATCAGGTCAAAGGTGCTGCTGTCCTTAGTCTGAATTTATGACCATCTCGTACCAACCGGAGCTCTCTCCAGAGAGCAGAAAAACAACTGATCTCATCTGCCACAGCCTGAACTGCAGAAAACACCGTTATATGACATACTATGAAATTACTTATTAATACATTCAGTATCCTCAAATTACTTTGATTTTCTATAAAATTTCCTAACACATAAACACTTATGAAAATCACATTATTAAGCGATAAACACATATAAACATGAATACTTATATATCTGAACACACTGCATGTTAACACCATGCAGAATAAATTCTTTCACCCAACAGGCAAAATCTGAAACCAGGCCAAATTGTGATGATTGTGGATGACAATGCCCCACGGGGTTCCTGGCCACTGGGTAGGATTGTGCAGACTTTCCCAGATGCAAAGATGATGGTCAAAGATGGTCAGGTTCGCAGAGTTTCGGTGAAAACCAAGTTCAGTACTTTGGAGGAGTAGCTCTGCTTTTCTCTAGAAATTTCCTGCCTGAGTCCCACACAGTGGAGGAAGTGATGGAGGGCAGGCTGATGGTGGTCAGAGCCAAGTATGAGCACTTTACGGTTGTTTTTATCAATGTGTATGCTCCAAATGCAGGACCGGGAAGACTGATGATGGGATTTTACTGTGGTGTGCAGTTCGAGGTGCGTCTCCAAAACCTGAAGTCATCTAGAAAGACAGTTCAGGAAACATCCTGCCTGCTGAAGAACCACAGGTCTCAAGCTCAGCAGACAAGGAGGGAAGCTACGACATCATCCTTTAAGCTACCGTGACTGAGACAGACAGTTATCTCTGTGTATCCACACAGCAGGAAATCCACCATCAGATTTATACTAAGACACATGATTGGGATGATTTGATCAGGTTGAGCACCGCTACCTCTGGAAGGTTCTGCAGAGGTTCGGCCTCAGCCCTGATTTTATCGCCAAACAAGCTGCTTTTCTTAAACGACACAGCTCCACCTCCAACCACTCACTCGGACAACAACAGCAACGGCGGTTGAGTGTGCATGCCCCGTGGTTTCTTTTCTGTTTCTGGTGTGTTCCTGTGGTTACAGCGCCGGCTAATGTACAGGCCTGGCTAATGTACTACAGCGTTTTCAGTGCTTTTGTGCGAATGGACCATGGACGCACGCATTTAAGGAAACGTTTCGGACAGAATCTGCTGCAGAACTTCTATCAGAGAAGCAGCCTGTAAAAAGTGAACAGACGTCACTTCCTGCAGATCTTCACAGCAGGTTTTAAACATCTGTCACACTCTGCTGTCACAGATGATCCTCCTACACACTGTGGTCCAGAGCTGTCCTGAGCTAACCCGAGCTGAGCACAGCAACAGGTGCAGCTCCTTTTTGATCATTTCTATAACTACACACAATAAAATATCCTCCTCCAGGACTGCCTGACACTCACAGACACAGAAGTGTCCCCTCCAACCAGTGTCCATCACCATTTCTAATGTTATAAATAATCTTACACCAACAGGAAGTTTCTTTCTTCACTTCTGCTTTGGTTGTTTGGACTGTTACGTTCCCCAGTTAGTCCAGGGGATGAGGGGAAGCAACAATAATGTTACCCAGGCCTGAGGAAGAGACAGCAGTCAGAAACAGTGACTATTAATTAAATGTATTTACTTAAATGAACAACTAAATAGTAAATCAAACACAAAAGCAAAACTAAAAAGATCAGCGCTAATTATCATGCTCCCGTCCCTCTGGACGGAGCAAAGACGCATGGTGTGAGCGTCCACAAGTTGGCCCACTGGCCCCGGCCATGTGCACACCTCCAGCTGATATACTTCTGCTGATGAGGACCAAGTGGACTCAGGTGTGGATGATCCACTTGGTTCACCAGAAGTGCACAGGGGACCCTGCAGAGAGAGCAAAAGACACATAACAGACATACCGGCACGTAACACCCCCTCCCATAAAAGCAAACCCCTGGTTTGCCAACAAGAGGGTTAACACATACAAGTGATCCCATTACTACACGAAACAGAAAATAAGTCCTGCCCACAGAACCAGTTCTGCCTTTTAATTAATGGAATCACAGGCCACATAGCCACACACGCTACCGCCACAGCCACTACTATTGCCGGCAGCACCACAAATTACGCCCGGTGTGTCGGATTAACTGCCCGAATTAACTGGTGACCGTGTTGGTTCTATACAGATGTAACGTGGGCGTGTCTCTGCAGGACCCGTTTCTGTTCAAAGCAGGAAGTAAACATCGGGAGTTCTTCTTCCATAAAATTCTATTTTTACTCGTTTTAGGAGTAACAATGAACGTGACCATGACGGCCAGCATGTACCAGCATGTTCAACATCCTCAGCTGTGTGGAAAATAAATATATTATGAAGCCAAATTTAAAAAGAAAACGCGGTCACATCTTGAACCGATGGAGGTTTGTTAACAGGGTCAATAGACACCATACATAGCACCTGCTAGTTATGGTCGGGTAGATTTTCTATGGCCGTGATTGTTGATTCCTGACCCCCAGGAAAATAATCTTGGAATATAATTGAATAATAGTCCTGATTGTGTCTGTTAATAGAAGACAGATGTAGGCTGTCACAGTTTAACCTGGCTGTGGAGGTGTGGACCACGGCGCTGCGTGGGATTCAGCCAACATTCATTGGGTCATATCAGTGCTGTACTGTTTATTTTTATGTGTAGGTTACACCACAAATCAACAGTGTCACTACACAAACGCTGCTGATAATGTTATCAATATATATAACAATGAACGTGCATTCTAAGCAGTATTGTCTGTATCGGATTATTTGGTGCCGCAGTATTTTGAACAGGCAGCTGTGCGGACACCAAACACCTCTGTTGACACCGCTAAACTTTTTGTTGTAATCAAACACTCATATTGTTGTTATTGTGGTCACGTTTGAACGGATGAACAGCAATAAATGAAAACGTTTATCAACTTGGGCTACACTGATAATGCTCAGCTCAAGAAGCGATGACGTACGCAGCGGTAATGTGCGAGCGTCTTCGCCCAGGTTAACTTGTGACTGTCGCATCTGGCTTCCAAACAAAACAACTGAAGTGGTGCAAAGCGGCAGATAAATATGAAGTCATTATGTTCACTTCTCATGTATATTACCAGTGAAGTCATGGTTGGTTTATCTTAATTTATAATAATATATATAAATTAATATTAATTAAATAATATTAAAAAAATATATTAATTAATATTATATAATATAATATATTATATTATATATATATCATTCGTTTATTGGTTATGGTTGGATGGTTCCTGTCCTCATGACAAACGCTCTACAGGTGTAGGAAATTAGAGAGTACTATATAAGAGGGCTTGGTCTCTTCCAATTTTGTGGGTTTACAAGTTAAGGCGAGTTGGAAGAACTAGAGAGACAGTGACAGAGATAGCGATTGTGATTGAGATTGAGTGATTCTGAGTGACTTTGAGTGGACTGTGTGACAGAGTGAGTGAAATTGCAAGTGTGGTTTGTGCGTCTGTGTGTTTGTGGCAGTGTGGATTTGGTGTGTAGGTGTGTAGGTGAGTGTAGGGAGAGGTTAGGGTGCAGGTGAGAGAGGGACAGATTATGGACCCCAAAATAGTAAAAGAACTGCTGGACCTGAAAGTGGATAACAAATATCCTGAAGGGGCAACAAAACGGGAGAAATTCGAGCCGAGACCTTCAGGATCAAGGGTAAGAGAGTAAAGGATGAAAAGTGAGAATCAATGCTATGACAATCTTTACATGATATGAGGTCTTTCACATTTACACACTAGATGGGGACCTTTATTACATCTGCCGTCGCAAGCAAAACAAGGCAGAGAACCTTGCGAAAGTGGTTCTTAGCTCTGAAGAAGCCAGTCACCTCTTCGACGAGCTCCATGCCAGTGCCATTGGTGGACACTGTGGGTGGGAGAAAACCCACAGTGCCATTATAAGCCGGTATTATTGGCCTGGTATGGAAAATGACATTCGAAAATGGTGAGTTATATTAAAATTATTAAGCATGTGTTGAAAGGCTGGCAGCAGTCTGCAGCTGTGCTGAGATGGTTGATAATTATCCATGGGTTACCTTTAATGGTCATTAGTTGGATGTATAATATGTGTAATGTTTTGTTTGTCCACTTAGATTGCACAGTGTCCCCAGTGCCAGCGAAAGAGGGTTAACATTAAGGAAAAACAGGACTACAATCCAATAGAGGTAAAATTGAACAGTGCAATATTGCTATTTAAACATATAAACTGTGAACTAACATGATTCGTTTCCCTTACAGGTGACGGAGCCACTTGAGCTTGTGGGGATGGACCTAGTGGGTAAATTGTCTGTATCAGACGGTGGCAACCAGTACATATGTGTTATGGGTGATTATTTCACCAAATGGGCTGAGGCCTACCCACTAAAGAGCAAAACAGCAGATGAGGTCACCAATTGTATTCTTGATTTCTTTTACTAATTTGGTGCACCTAAGAGACTGCTAACAGATCAGGGCACAGAATTCTGCAACAAGGTATAGTAGTTATACATCCTACACTCCAAATATGTAAGAGCAGATGTGCTAAATAATGAATAATGTATTACGTTCACAGGTCAACTACAGCTTGTGCAAGCAGCTTGGAATCGAACGGACTCTGTGCTCTCCATACCACCCACAGACTAATGGCTTGGTGGAAAAACTCAATGGCACTATTCAAAGGTGATTTTTCTTTTTTCAAGGGAAGTGGGAGTGACTGTAGATATTGTTTGCAATGGAATAACCATGAATTCACTGTTAATGTTTTATTCCTGATCATTATGTGTCTTTAATGTTTCATGTGAAGGTCCTTAAACAAAATGGTGGCAGAGAATCCCAAAGCATGGGACAAATTTCTGCAGGCCACCATGTTTGGCCTCAGAACAAAGAAACAGCTAACAACAAAACACACACCATACTTTCTCATGTTTGGGAGGGAGGCACGCTACCCCTCTGAGGTCCCACAGGAGTACAGGGTAATTTGTATTTATATAACTAGACGTTCACATGTATCTGCCTATGTATCATCTGTGTTGTATTTTGTTTTTACAGGTCACAGAGGAACGAGTCTCCCATGTGTTGAACAAGGAGGAGATTTCTGCGGGCCTCCAAACACAGCGTTCTGTGTATGAGGAGGTCCGCAGAAATGTGAAGACCAGCCAGGACAAGCACCGCCACAGAAAAAGGCAAAGGGGCGAGGCTGCTGATTTTGAAGTGGGGGACCTCGTTTTAAAGCGGAACGTTCGCCAGGAGCAGCGAAAAGGAGGCAAGCTGGAGAGTGACATGCTGGGGCCCCTCACCATCACACGTATTGATGGTAGGAGTGTGGACCTAATGTGTACAAAAGGGAAAGTACAAAAAAAATTTAATGTGGACCACGTCACACATTACTTCCTGCCAGAGGAGAGGGTACCTGCCAAGCTCAAAATGTTGGACCCTTCTCCTCTGGCAGCACACACTGCCCACACTGAGACCCCAGAATGTCACTCCAAGACCCTGGAACCCTGCAGCAATCTGGAAACATGTGAGGAAATTGATAAACTCCACCTAAGCCATGATGATTTCACAGATGGCTGACATTACTGTCTTTTCAGTAATCAAGAAGATATGGGCTGGCTCGGTCCCAAAAGTACTGTGGGCAAGAATGGGGCCATACAAGCTATTTTCAGAAAACATAGCTGACTTGGCCCCAGGAAAGCAGTTGGAGAGTGAAGTATGCCCTTTCCTGCTTCTCTGGTTTTTCTGTTTTGTTGGAGAACTGACTTACTTTTATATCGTCTTTGCAGGTTGTACATGCATATTTGGCGACTGTTGGCCGGAAGACAGGAGCCTTAATAATTGATTCATATGCTCTCACGGCTGCATGGCAGGGCAACACCTCTTGCACCGGCAAAACCTCTGCCCACAGCAGAGAAACTCACGAAAGTTTAAGCACATGTGAACACACACCCCTGCTCGCAGCAGAGAACACGATGCGTACGCTAACACACATGAAAACCGAGTGTGCACACACACCTCTGCCTCCAGCAGAGAAACACACAAACTGAAGTGCACACTCGCACACCTCTGCCTACAGCAGAGAAAACACGAAGGACGAAGCATACGTTAACACACGAACAAAGCGCATGCTAACACATGAGCTTAACCATACAGAGTTTCTAAACAGACTGTCCCAGTTCCTGCCCAAACAAACTCACCTAACTGTCTTCTGGAGCGTGCCGGGCTCGAGGCGTCTTTAAAGGCTGAACTCCAGTGGCCGAGGCCCTGGAAAGCCTACCCCCGCCAGGGAACTGGATCCCCGCCCAGGATTAGCTCCGAAAATAAGAAAGGCAAAATAACAAAAGAGTGTCCGATGGAAGGACTGCTAGCAGACCAGCAGGCACTCACCTATTCTAAACTGGGAAGACAGTCAATGGGGTTAAAGCTCACACTCACCACGAGGCTTCCAGCAGGCTACATGGCTACAACAAAGCTACACAGTCACCGAGACCTTGCTGGAACTCTCCCTCAGTAGGAATCCTGGTTGGCCCAAGTAAAACTAAAAAGATCAGCGCTAATTATCATGCTCCCGTCCCTCTGGACGGAGCAAAGACGCATGGTGTGAGCGTCCACAAGTTGGCCCACTGGCCCCGGCCATGTGCACACCTCCAGCTGATATACTTCTGCTGATGAGGACCAAGTGGACTCAGGTGTGGATGATCCACTTGGTTCACCAGAAGTGCACAGGGGACCCTGCAGAGAGAGCAAAAGACACATAACAGACATACCGGCAAGTAACAGGACTCTGTGTCACAAACCGCACACTTCTCTAAAATCTGAACACACAAACACTTCAGTAAAGTGTCCTCACTGTGTCCCCTGGGCTTTTGTTTCTGTCCACACACGCTTTTTTTGCTCCTCTTATCTAGCCTAACGGTGCAAAGATAACAATCTCTTCCTCACCGTGGGGAAGACCAAAGGGAGTGTTATTGACTTCAGGAGAAGGCCTCCACAGCACCCCCCGCCCCACAGACCATCAAGGCTGCTGCAGTGGAGCGGGTGAGCAGCACCAGGTTCCTGGGGGTGCACATCTCTGAAGACCTCTCCTGGACAACAAACCCAACACAGCCAAGAAAGCTGAGAACCGCCTCTACTTCAGAGCAGAGCACGTCCCAGCTCCCATCGAGTGCTCCTTCTACCGGGGCACCACTGAGAGCGTGATCACTGGCTCCATCACTGGTGGTGACAGACATTTTCCACCCCCGCCTCACCCAAAGGGCCGTCAGCATTGATGAGGATAACTCCTGGTCCTCACACCCCCACTTCAGCCTTCAGGGAGAAGGTTCTGAAGCCTTCGGGCTTCGGGTCACACAGCTTCCTCCACCAGGCTGTCAGGATGCTGAACTCAATCCATCATCTGTCTGCAAAAGGAAAGTCCAAAAAATACAAATATATATTTATTATATTCTTTTTGTTATATCTCTTTTTTACAACCCACTCGTTTCAATTCGGATTAAAATTACGCATAATTATGGGCGTTGCCGCTTGAGTGACAGTTGACGTATCACAGTGTGAGTTTCCCGCCCCCCCCCCCTAAACCCCGCTCGTGCTCCCCCTCTTTGTCCATATTTGGAGTTTTGGCGGGCTGTGACACTGCCAACATGGCGGCGGTCATCAACGTCCTGGAGCCTCAGAACGGCTCTTCAGAAACAAACGGGTGACGTCACGGAAGCAACAATGACTGTAGTTCAGAGTGTTGCTGCTTTAAACATGGCGCTCAGAGCAGAAACAGTGTGTGTGTGTGTGTCTGTGTGTGTGTCTCTGTGTGTCTGTGTGTGTGTGATTCTTTAATGAGTTGTTTCTCTCAGACATTACTCACCTCCATCCTCTCAGCCGGAGCTCAGTGTCCGCTTCAAACGTCTCATTCGCCGCTGAACGTCTCAAACGTCCTCCTGACGGATCCATTCTGCTGAATGATGACAGAACCCAGCATTTAAATAAAGTGGTTCCTGTAAAGATCCTCTTCAGTTTAACCGCAGGCAGTTCACAGACTGTTCGAACTGAGCTTAGTCCCGCCGCCCTCCTCCTCCTCCTTCTTCTTCTTCTTCTTCTCCTTCTTGTTTTGTGGCGCGCCACCTGCTGCTGAAGCAGTGTAAGTTATTACACACATGAAGTCCATTTAAATATAAAGCTGCACATACAGAAACTCAGTTTATTAATAAGACTGAGGATAGAACTGTTTAAACTGTCCGTTAGTTCACACACACACACACACACACACACACACACACACACACACACACATTTATTCACCTACAAATACAAAGTGTATAGAAAGCGTTCTGACTCCTCTGTGTTGGTCCCTCAGTTACACATGTTAAACTATTAACAACAGATAAATCAAGCAATAATATTTATTAACATGTTCTCAGTCTGCTTCCTGGACCACTGCTCTTCTGACCACGGTCTGACTCGGGATGGGGACTTATCTGAGTGACCGGCTCCACAGAGAGCTCCAAATCAGAGATCAATACTGAGGTTTATAAATGTGTATAATTCAATGGAAACTATGACAGACTGTAAGTTTCTGCCTCTTGACCCTCAGCAGACAGGAAGTCCTTTAATTCATCAAACAAAGCTCCTCTCACAAAATACAGCAGAACACTGACAGTGGAGGAGGACTGGTTTCAGACAGCAGGGGGCGCTACCACATCAAGAATGCACAGAGAAAACGTGTTCATCATAACCATCACAGTAGTAGCAGTAGTTCAGAATTAAATCAAACATGCATATTCATATGTTTCCTTGGTTTATTCCAGTGTTTGGTTTCACTGCAGCTGAGTGGACTGTTAATCTGAGTTAATCTGAGGTGAGCTCAGACTAAATGAACCTGGATGTCACCGTGTTACAGGAGCAGCCAACAGCAGAGCTACATCCTCCAACAGAGATCCAGACCTGGATCCTAACGCAGATGGAAGAATATCAAAAAATAACCTGCAATAAAGGAAAGATAAGAAAACACACGTCTGTACGAACAACATCAGAGGAAATTAGTAAATAAAAAGAATAAAAATCCAATCACAGGATCTCACATTTACCTAAAGCGTGAGCGTCCACATTGCTCTGATCAATACTGTTTGAGAGAAAAATCAATGAATCAAAGTTGATCCGGTTAAAATAAACAGAACGTGTCCAACACAGTCATCACAAATACATCTGGAGTCACATGACGCCTGCATCCTCAGATTAAAGGAAGAAGAACTCAGCACATCTGCAGCATCCGTCTGCAGCAGTGTGTGTGTGCAGCTCAGTGTCAGAGTGTTCATGAAGCTCAGCAGGAACAGACAACACAAACAAAAAGTCACATTATCACAGATTATAAATGTTCATTTACAGCAGAGCAGCTTCAGCTGAAGGTTCATGTCCATTACTGACTCATTTACAGCAAAGATATATGTATACAATGAACTGCAGCTACAGCCTGGCTGATGAAACGTTCCCCTGGATGACACGCTGAACCTTCATCATGTGATTAACCTGCAGGAAAGGAAACAGAATGACACGAGTGAACCATTGATCTGAAAGCTGCTGTTTTCAAAGGTAAGTCCTGTGTGTTAATGTGGGTCTGGATTCTGAACCTGTCGGGTTTAGAACTGTCCTTTTATTTATGTGTGAACATCTTTCACCTGTAGGTGGCAGTATACCAGCACAGTAACCTCTCAGCTTGTGCTCCTCTTGTGTCCCTCACTCAGGCTGACACTCTGTGCTCTGCCCCTGCAGCATCCTGGACGGACACTGTCCTGTGGGCCGACCAATCAGAGTCTGCCTCTGTGTCCTCACAGGCTAAGGAGGAGAGGGACCATCCTGCTGGGTATCAGCAGCACACTTCAACCTGTGATCCAGATCCAGACCCTGATCCTGTGACAGAAGTTTTAAAGCACCATGCTGCCGTCCAGATGACGTCTGTCCAGATGATTCCAGCAACACACACCACACTCTGCAGTAACACACTGTGTGTGTGTGTTCACCTGTCTTTGATGGACATCATGATGTCACGGTGACCTCTGACCTTGGATATAAAATGTCCTCCTGTCAGGTCTTTGTGGGATGTTTGGTCACGATCAGCTTGTTGTGATAAACCTGAGCTGTGAGGTCACTGAGCTCTGACCATAAAACATGGAGGAGAGCTGCAGAGCTTTGTGTAACTGTCATGGTGATGAATTCACATCAGTGTTTGAGGCCTCGCACATGAACGGAGACACACACAGGAGTGCTGTGTACATTAAATACTGACACACTACATTATCTCAACTTACCTCAAGTCTTTTGTTTGTAATGACAGGCGATACAAACACCAACACTGACTCCAACGATTCCAACAACGACACCAACAATGACACCAACATTCACTTTGCCAGACGAGTCACCTGAAACACAAAGAGTCTGAGTCACTGTCAGGATGTAACAGAACATTTATTATAACCTCCATCAATACATTTCAGTGTCCATGTGTGAGCTGTGAGTGTGGAGGTTCAGACTGCAGCAGCTTCTGTTCAGACACTGAAGCTCTGAACACTCTGAACACACACACTCCCTCTACACGGTGTGAGTGTGCAGTAACAGGTCATATGAGGCTGTTACAGGACGTCCAGCCACAGTGAAGCTGCTGCAGAGTGTGTGTCTCACAGTGAAGCTGCTGCAGAGTGTGTGTCTCACAGTGAAGCTGCTGCAGAGTGTGTGTCTCACAGTGAAGCTGCTGCAGAGTGTGTGTCTCACAGTGAAGCTGCTGCAGAGTGTGTGTCTCACAGTGAAGCTGCAGGTCATCCTGCTGTCAGACTGAGCAGCTGCCAGCGTCCTCACTGATTCTGTGATGAACAAACTGAATATAAAGATGTGTGTTTTTCTTTGTGCGTCCTCGTGTTGTTTCTTCTGTGACTGGTGTGTAACAGCAGCAGCAGTGCAGTGACCCACAGGGGTTAATAACCCCCTCTGTTCACAGCAGATCCGTCCATCAGGTGTCTTCATGTCTGTCAGGATCCAACAGCTCAGATTCATCTGTTCACTGATCGTCACTGTGATTCAGGCTGAACACACTCAGACCTCACTGTTCCTGATAGAAAGAGACCTGTTGTCAGGTCTGTATGGACACACAAAGATCTGACCCTCCGTCCTGGTTTGTGGCTCAGACCTGAGTCTCTTCAGGATGTGGTCCTAAATCTGACCTGAACTGTGACACGTGACATGAATGAGAGCAGACTGTCAGGGTCCATGCAGCTTTGTGTGTCTGTGCTGAGTGTTGTCCTCATCCACCTGCAGCACAGACTCACAAACAGCAGATGATACACACAGAGGCATCGATGAGCTGCATGACGACTGTATCTATGATGTGTCAGCCATCAAAATGATGTGAACGTAGCTGCAGTCAGTGAGGGAGGAAAGTTTCCCTCAGATTAATAATCCCTGCAGGATAATCTGCAGCTGACGTCTGTGACTGAAGCAGAGGAAGTCACACACACACACACACTCACCAGTGGAAGTCTTGTGGTTTATCTCCTCGTTCACAAGTGAAAACACTTGTTTACTGCAGCGTCCTCTTAAATTCTCTAACTGCACTCTTCTCATTTAATCGTCCTGATTTTATTAAATGTTTTGTTATGATTTTATTCTTTTTATGATTTTATTTCCTTCTTAATTTACAGTTTTAAAATGTTTTTACTCTGTGATTTCATCTTATGTAAAGCACTCTGAATTGCCTTGTGATGAATGGTGCTATATAAATAAACCTTGCCTTGGACGTCTCGACAATATTTTCTATAAAATGAGTTCCAACAGCTTGAATGTGGAGTCTGTGAGTGTGTGTGCTGCTGTGTTATCAGGGCTGAACTGTGTCACTGTCACACACACACACAGCGGCTCTGATGTGATGATGAGGTCACAGAGGTCTGATTAACCCTCTGAAGCCCAGGTTGAAATGCACGTTTAAAAGAAAAAACCTCACAAAGATTTAACAGATGTTTTGATGGTCCCTGAATGCAACATGTGTGAGAAAATATCACCAATTTTAATCTAAACCCTCTTTATTCTACATGTCTGAATTTATAAATCCTTCCTGCAGCTGCAGAGACCAATAAGAACACACCGACTGATCATGTGGTGTAAAATAATCCTGTAGATTGAAGAGTTTTGGTGATTTAATATCAGATTTTGTGATGTTTTCTGATGTCACACATGATGCATTCGAGGACCATTGGAAAGTCTGATGTCAGCTGGTTCTTCGTGTTTGTTAAAGTGTCTGGCAGCGGATCCAGTGGATCCAGTTTCCATCTTCAGGAGTGTGATGTGAGTCAGAGTGATCAGAGTGAACAAACAGTGTGTGCAGACACACTGCAGCCATGTAGAGTGTGCAGAGCTGCCACAGACTGTAGATCAGAGGGAGCGTGTTCAGTCTGTGCAGGTCAGTGAAGGCTGCTGCTGGACCGGAAACAAAATGGAGTCTATTCACTGAGCCGAATGTGATGGAGAGTATTTAATGTGACGGTCTATAAGAAGCAGGAAGTCAAACGAGGCGAGGAGCTGCTGAGGGAACCTTCACACTGCAGCAAACTCTCAGAGGAGCACAGTGTGTGTCCTCACACATTCTGTCAGGGTGTGACCGAGCATCATACAGCAGTGTTTATCCCACATTATTATTAATGATTCACCTGCTGATCAATATGAACTGATCAGAACATGTTTCCCTCTGAGCTCAGACTGATCAAACTGAATCTGACCCACACACATCAGACTGAGCGCACAATTCAACACTGATTCTCTTTGTGTTATTTTCCTCCACAGACTCATTCTCAGCACTGATCATCATGTATGTTCATGTGTTTTATGTGTCGTATGAAGAACATGTTAAATAAACATGGAGGAATCTTACCAGACAAAAACACATATGTCTCAGCACGGATCTGATGGCTGATGTTCTGTGTGGACACACAGCTGTAGTGGTCGGTCTTGGTCACAGTAGTTTGGAGGCTGATGTAGAAGCGACCTTCTCTTTCAGAGACCTGTGGCTGCTCAGAACCCACTCTGTTTCCAGAGCTGTCCTGCCACTCCACGTCAGGCTGAGGAGAAGCTCCGTTAACTTCACACTGCAGCAGAGCCCAGTCCTTTGTCTGATTCAGAGTTACAATGACCGGTCTGGGAGTCACACCTGCAGACACAGAGCGAAGACAATCATTGTGGATCCTCTGCATGTAGATTACTGTTTCTTTAGACAAAAGTGTGCATAAACATCAGTTTCACAGCCCAGTGTTGTATAACAGGGAGTCACTTCTTATTTTCTAATTATTCCAGTATAATCAAGAAGTCAGAGGCTTTCAAAGTGTGAGGATGTAAAAAAATTACTATAATCTGTTCTGTTAAACATCAGTGTCAGAATTTAAGCTTAACTGTTGAGTGTCCAGTAGATCAAATAACAAAATGACAATCCTGCAAATCCAGGAACTGAGCAAAATTCAGCCAGTACAGCAGGATTTTCGAGTGAGGTCACTCAGGATGAGTGGCAGCATAAGCTGATACCATCGAGGTCATGATACAGTGATTCATAATTACACATAATGTGATAAATATCTGGTTATTTTGTAATCTAATTGTAAGAAAAGTGTCACTTATTAACACACCACATATATAAATGTGAAAATAGAGGCATTTACCTCCCTGGTGTCCTGTCATATCAAAGTACTGATTTTAATCTGTCAGATCAGTGTGACATCATCAACATGTGACATCGTCAACTTGTCAATGTGACATCGTCAATGTGTCAGTGTGACATCATCAAGGTGTCAGTGTGACATCATCAACGTGTCAGTATGACATCATCAAGGTGTCAGTGTGACATCATCAAGGTGTCAGTGTGACATCATCTAGGTGTCAGTGTGACATCATCAGCGTGACATCATCAAGGTGTCAGTGTGACATCATCATGTGTCAGATTAAACTGTGGAAATAAAGTCGAGTGTTTGTTAAACATAATATTTATAATCCAAAATAAAGAAGCCGCAGTGTCAGACTGAACACAAACATCACAGAGCAGACTGCTTCATGGAGGTCCTGGATGGGGGGCGTCACATGACAGGAAACACACCTGAGCTTCATTCTACCTGTGCTGCTGCTCCTGAAGAGCTGCCTGGACTGAGGGGCGGGGTCTCTGATCAGATATGATCAATACTTTTGATGTTCGATGATCAGAAACAGCTGGTTGAGCAGCAGCATTGTGTCGTCAACAATGGACCAAACTCTTAAAACACAGGTGAAGAGCTGTTGTACGACTAACTGTGGATTCAACAGGAAATCTGAAAACTAAATAATCTGAGCGGTTAGTGACGTGGTCTTCATCACTTTTTCTGTGTGGATAAAAACAAATACTCACAAACAACAAGCTGAACGGTGTAGTTTTAGGAGGCGTTACCAGACGTCAGCTGATGAGGAAAAAATGACACTCGTCCTCTGAACTGATCATCCTGACCTGAACGATTGTGGCCATAATATCTGCCTTCATCATACATGAACACCTCCTTCTGACCATCTTTCTTCCAGTCAAAGACTTTAGAGGTAAGGTCCTCCTTGGTGCTGGGAGAACAGGGTAAGATGGCGTCACTCCCTTCTTGGACAACGACTCTGACAGCTGGAAGACACAATACATTAGTATATGTTTTGTAAAAACATATTAATAGTTTCTTTAACCTCTATGACCTTTGGAGCCGCACCTGTGAACCTGTGACACAGTATTAGTTACAACATTGGACTGATTTAGTGTGTTCAGACTAATGACATCACAGTAATAACATCTGTCACATCAGCCATGTTGAAGTTGAAGCTGTTTAAAGTGCAGCAGGATTTCTGAGTGAATAATCTCACAGAGACTCACAGAGAACAGTTACAGCAACACAAACCTTTGTGCAGCACACACTGATGTTCACATGAACATGATGTGTTGTGTGAGCCGACAGTTTAAATCCTGAACATCAATCATTACAGATCAGCCTCTACATGTGTGAGCTCTCACTGTGATGTCAGGGCTTCATTGTGTCAGTCAGAAACATTCTGTATCACTGTCTGAATCAAACAGTGATCAATGACTGCAGCTCATTATTAACACTGTGTGATCTGAGCTCTGCTCAACATCTGTAGAGTTTCCTTTGTTTCCTGAGATCAGGGAGGTCAAACAGACCTGAGGCTGCTCACAGTGAAGAGCTGAGCTTCAGTCTGTTCAGTGAAGAAGAGCTGAGCTTCAGTCTGTTCAGTGAAGAGCTGAGCTTCAGTCTGTTCAGTGAAGAGCTGAGCTTCAGTCTGTTCAGTGAAGAAGAGCTGAGCTTCAGTCTGTTCAGTGAAGAAGAGCTGAGCTTCAGTCTGTTCAGTGAAGAAGAGCTGAGCTTCAGTCTGTTCAGGGAAGAAGAGCTGAGCTTCAGTCTGTTCTGTTTACCTCACTGACTTTACAGAATACATAAACGTCCCAGCAGAAGTTTGTGTTTGAACACAGTTCTAAACAAGGACATTAAACAACTGATAACAGTTTTTTTAAGATATGAGAGGTGATTGAAATGTTTGTGACCCAGTATTTTCTGTCTCCGTCTCACACATGCACAACATGCTGTGCAGGCACTGTAACAAAAGAAATGTTTCCAGGGACATTAAAAAGTGACGGACCTCCTCAGACATACTAATACTAAGCAAAGTCTAATAAATGAATAATTGTGCTGTGTACAATTTAACTATTTATCAGCCTTATGTTAGAACAAGTCTGTTTTTAAATACAATGGATGAGTTGTCACAAAACATTGAATAACAAACATAACCCAGTAGATCTGTCACATTTTAAGTCTCTTGTTGTGGGATTTGCACTCCTAATTTTCCTACAGTGATTAATAATCTTAATGTTTTCTTATTGTGCTGCTGTTAAAATTACTGCAGACTGGAGCGCAGTTAGTTAGAGACAGAAGCAGAGGATACAGTACTAATTATCAGGACCATACATTATCAGACAAACTGACAGCCGAGTGTATGTAGGCTGTTATGAGTGTTTCCACATTAACGAGTTTGTGTGTGCTGGACAGGTCATATAAATAAAACATTACTCGTGTCTTTATATTATCACAATGTGTCACCTGAAATGTTCTCTGGTGGTCTGTGATCATTTTTCATGTAAATGTCAATATATTTTTATTATGAATTTTATTATCAGTTATTATGCTCATTTAGGAGATGCTAATATTTAAATGTTTACACTAATCAATGATCAGTTATTTCACGTACTGGTGAATAAGTGACGTCATTAATATCCAGACTCACCTGGGGTGTTTTCCTTTGATCTGTCCTTTAAGACTGTGTCTGAAAGGAAAACAGAGTTCATGTTAGAGCCGTCAGTGTGACATCATCAATGTGTCAGTGTGACATCATCAACGTGTCAGTGTGACATCATCAAGGTGTCAGTGTGACATCATCATGTGTCAGATTAAACTGTGGAAATAAAGTCCAGTGTTTGTTAAACATAATATTTATAATCCAAAATAAAGAAGCCGCAGTGTCAGACTGAACACAAACATCACAGAGCAGACTGCTTCATGGAGGTCCTGGATGGGGGGCGTCACATGACAGGAAACACACCTGAGCTTCATTCTACCTGTGCTGCTGCTCCTGAAGAGCTGCCTGGACTGAGGGGCGGGGTCTCTGATCAGATATGATCAATACTTTTGATGTTCGATGATCAGAAACAGCTGGTTGAGCAGCAGCATTGTGTCGTCAACAATGGACCAAACTCTTAAAACACAGGTGAAGAGCTGTTGTACGACTAACTGTGGATTCAACAGGAAATCCAAGGTGGTGTTTCACAGACGGAAACAGCTGGAAGCTTTTCAGAGTTTCAGGTGTGATGTCAGTGACATCATCACCCTCCTGGGATTTAAACAGTTTGTTCTTAAAAATCACTTTTCCATGTACTAACTGAATAATCTGAGCGGTTAGCGACGTGGTCTTCATCACTTTTTCTGTGTGGATAAAAACAAATACTCACCAACAACAAGCTGAACGGTGTATCTTTGTTCTGGATGAAGACGTGGAAAAACACAGCTGTATTCTCCACTGTCGACTGTCTTTGTGTTTGTGATGGTTATGGAGGCGTTACCAGACGTCAGCTGATCAGGAAAAAATGACACTCGTCCTCTGAACTGTTCATCCTGACCTGAACGACCGTTGTTGTAATGAATGCCTGAATCATAAAAGAACACCTCCTTCTGACCATCTTTCTTCCAGTCAAAGATTTTATAGTTAAGGTCCACCTTGGTGCTGGGAGAACAGGGTAAGATGGCGTCACTGGACAACGACTCTGACAGCTGGAAGACACAATATATTTGACTCATTCAGATTAAATCCACAGAAAAACTGATAACACATTATCATGTGAGCTCAGCGAGTCTCAAACATCAGTTTACAAGAAGTCAGATTTCTGTATGAATAATGTCAGTGAAACACATTTAAAGCTGCAGAACCTCTAATAGAAATGAGTGTGTTCATTCAAAGCACACAGACTGACAGTCACACTGCACTTATTTAACACAACGTGGATATTTATGAGATGAAAGAACATGTGAATTTAAACACTTAAAGGTAGGAGATTTCACTCTGATGCACTTTTTGTTAAATTAGTGTAACTTCTCTTTACAATCTGATAGCAACCGATTAGTTTGGCAGTTTCTCATTAAAACAAAGAATATGAATCATCTGAAGCTATAAAACACTAAAAACATCAGCCAATCCTCCGGGTGGACCCTGTAGGAGTATTGGCTGGTTGTCACTCTCTTCCTGCTCTGCGCACCAGAGAGGTACGTGCATGATGGCCGAAGTCACAGACCGCAGCTCGTCTTCAGGTGATGGCGTCCATGTGATTGGGAGGCGTGGCTTCAGGGTGAGCTCCGAGAGAAAGGGGCGTGTGTTTACTTTCCAAATCTGGCTGACTCTCACTGAGTTTTCAAAATCTCCTCCCCTACCTTCAAACTTCAGACATATTTACACACTGTCAGCAGAAAATGAGTGGTTCACCTCTGCTTCAATCTGTTTCTTCAACTTTGCTCTGTGTCAAAGCCTTGAGCAGAAAGTACTAAACTACGAATAATATGTCCACAAGAAATATGTTGAAGACGTGTCGCTGCTCATCCAAGCAGCTTCATCAGGTCTAACTGTTCGAAGATCTCCTTTCTAATATTAAAATGAAAATCGGGTGACGAGTCAATTTCCATTTTTTCCTTTTCTGATCTAAACAACAGAAATCGAATGGCCGCAAAATATACGGACTGCATTGCCGCCCTTCAGCTGCTCTGGAAAATGAGACTCGACCTTTGAACTGCTCGTGGTGACCTGAGAGGCCCTTGCCATAACATCTGCCATCATCATAGAAGAACACCTCCGCCCGGCCGTCAGACAGTGAGATCACTGCAACAATCTACAGCTCTGAACTCTGGATGATGTTACATGTGTTTCACACTGAGCTTCCTCTGCTGCTGACTGCTGCTGTCAAAGAAAACCCTGAACACACTGTATCTGTGGATGCTCTCATTCATCCAGGTCATAGTCATTTCCAAGAGTTTAAATCGAGGCAGCTGGACTCAAGGATTGTTTTTTGAGGACGTTTCTTCCTCTGAGTGGCTTCCTTAGTTCTGCTGCTGTTCTGCTGGGGAATCTGAGTTTTATGTGTTCAGGACCTCTGTGGGTGGATCTCACAGGAACTCACATCCCTAAGATCCCTGTTGTTGGTTAATGGTCAGTTAACGGCCAGCAGCTGTGTCCAGGTCCTGTGCAGGACTAGTTGACAGCCCATCGTTAGGGTTTGGGTGGGGGTGCTAGGAAGGGATGAAGAGACAGAGTTGTGAACAGGCCTCAGGCCTCCTCCTCTGTTTAGAGATGGTTTTTCAATTTCACATAGATGCTTCTTTGACTCCTCTTTAAAACCATCTGTCTGATTTTGGGCACGGGCAGACCGGGTGGTCACCCGGGGCGGCATCGCACAGGGGGCGGCACAAGCAGTTGGAAAAAAAATCTCTGCTCAGCGGTTTTTTATGTATATTATAGATCACTGTGTGGAGAATTGGCAAATTAGTGCCCCCTGCAGGTGCAGGCGCCCCTGATGCTGAGAAGCTGTGAGAGGAGGGGAGGGGGCAGACAGACAGCAGAGCTGCAGGCAGAGACAGAGGACTGTAGCCTGATGCTGGACTGAGAGTTGATGCTGGACTGAGAGTTGATGCTGGACTGAGAGTTGATGCTGGACTGAGAGTCTGATGCTGGACTGAGAGTTGATGCTGGACTGAGAGTTGATGCTGGACTGAGAGTCTGATGCTGGACTGATGCTGGACTGAGAGTCTGATGCTGGATTGAGAGTCTGATGCTGGACTGAGAGTTGATGCTGGACTGAGAGTCTGATGCTGCGCGCTGTGTTTTTATAACGTCCATCCATGATGTTGCTCTGGCTCGTCGGTTAGCGAACAAGTTAACTACTGTCTGCTAACATAAGTCCGTCCATCCATGACAGGCTGATTAACGTTAAACTAAAGTAAGAAGACTGCTGCTGTCAGCTGGTTTATCAGTTAAATACAGGGTAACAAGTGGGAATGATTATTTTTCATCATATTTATCAAACATTCAGCCTCTCTTCACTCTCTGCCCACAGCCTGGACCATCACACAGGTTTCAGAATGACTAGTTGCCCAAAGTGTTACACATCACAACCTTTATGCTGCTTATTAAAATCTGAAAGCACTATCATTGTAACAAAGAATTATATTTATGTATAAATGCAGTCCTGTTGTAGTACAGTGAAATATTTTGTTTTGTCTGAATAAGCAAGGACATATGTTTGATCCAGTCCAATTGTAGTGCTCTAGTGTACATGCCTTATGTTAGTTTAATTTAAAAAATACATAGACAATGGGGAATTTATTTTTATACCATTTATCATCATATCATCCATTTTGCAAGAGCCCTTCATCCTCTCTGTCCTGTCTCCCTCTTTTTCTCCTCTCTCTCTCCTTCATCCTCTCTGTCCTGTCTCCCTCTTCTTCTCCTCTCTCTCCTTCATCCTCTCTGTCCTGTCTCCCTCTTCTTCTCTCTCTCTCTCTCCTTCATCCTCTCTGTCCTGTCTCCCTCTTCTTCTCCTCTCTCTCCTTCATCCTCTCTGTCCTGTCTCCCTCTTCTTCTCCTCCTCTACCCGGCAAACTGGCAGCAGGAAGGTTCTCCTTATGAGTCGGGTTCTGTTCGAGGTCTCTTCTTGTTAAAAGGAAATTTTTCCTGACACTGTGGCTCTGAAGGGGGTTCAGGCTCCGGGTCTCTGTGAAGCTTTGAGCTAATTTCTGATTGTAAAATGTGCTATATTAATAAAACTGAATTGAATTGCAGCCTCCCCCTTATTTAATGACCTCTATTTATTTATTTATTTTATTTTATTTATTTATTTATTTATTTTTTTGGGGGGGGGGGGGGGTGTCTCGCCCGGGGAGTCATTCAATGTAGAACCGCCACTGCTGCACAGGCTACACTGCTCTGTCTGTCCCTGGGAGTTCTGTCCTTGGGACGGACCAGGTTTGGTCTCAGGGTGGAGTTCCTAATATATATGGGATCATGTTTTTCCGGCACGACTGGGCCTGCTCTATTATACTCTACTATAGAAACCACCTATGGTTCAGTCTAAGATGCAGGCCAGACAAAATCATACCAAGCAGCCTAAGACTGGATCCACAATAAAACAGGGCGAAACCATTCTGAGACAGACACAGAGCAACTTTAAAGTGAAAGGATGAGACAGATCCATTTCACTATTGACACCCTCAAACCAGCCTCTCTGCCAAAAGATAGAGGAGGTCTTGGGACTGATGGAGAGGGTACAAGTGTCGCAACACAAGAAGGTTTAGGAAAGACAGACGGCACAAATCCCAGAGACTTTAGTCTCAGCAACTCTCACATACAGAAACCACTAACGTGGCATGGAGAGCAGGGGCTGGCTGCAGCTGGGAGACTGGCTTCCAAGACAACTGGCTGAAAAACCTTTCTAACAAAGACCTCAGTCAGTCAGAAACCTGGCACAGAGGCAGACCAACTAAGGCTGAAAGTAACGGCAGCCCTCAACAAAGCCAGTCTCACTTTGGAACAAAGAAAAGCTGTAACAAGCCTACGAAGGGACAAAGACTCTCTATCCCTCCAAAGATGCACAGTGGGATTAAACACAGTGTGTGTGTGTGTGTGTGTGTGTGTGTGTGTTTATTGTTGTGCTGAACTGGAAACACTGATCAACAAAAGAGAAGAGTCAGCCTGAGCTTCATGCTGTGATCAAACATATCAATAACTGATCAGAGTTCAGAGTTAATCAATGATGCGTCACCGCTGCTGTAGACAGGCACGAGCCTCGGCAGCGATGACGTCATATCGAAAGTTAAAAAAAAAACAAACTACAAAAAGCATCAAATAATCAGAGGAAGTGAGTGCTGAGCGGGATGCTGCACATTGATCAGCGCGGATAATCAATACACCTTTAACATGTAATCAATACATCTGGTTTAAAATGGCGCAGGTGCACGAGCTGCCGTTACCCCCCCCCCCTCTATGCTCCATCCAGATGTACAGATCAATGATGGATCAGTATCGATAAACAGTGATCAAAGATGAGTCTGATGATCTCACCGGATCCATCAACGAACGTGAGCGCAGCCAGCAGGAGGAGACACGCGCGCAGCAGGAGCTCCATGACTGTGGGAGTCATCTGAGGCTCGAGCATCTTTATACAGGCGGCCACTCCTCTCACACACACACACACACACCGGGCGCGCGCGCACACACTCTCAGGGTCTGCATCCTTCGGAGTGCGCATTTTAAGGCCGCTTACGTCACGACGCTGCGCGGAGCCTGTCCCGATTCGCTCGGAGGATGCGTCAGAACAATGACGGACCAAGCGAGCGGCACCGGCAGCAGCCGAGTCACATTTAAATGTAAGTAAAGTGGTTCGAGGGATTTTTAGAATGCTAGTTAAAAAAATGATGTCGAGGCGCTGTAAACTAAACGTTTTGATTGAATGTTGAGAGGGAGAGAGAGAGGGAGAGAGAGAGAGAGAGAGAGAGGGAGA